>NW_028259156.1:12416000-12718000 GCF_977971745.1 Zootermopsis nevadensis
TGCCAGCATGACAGAGCAAATATTGATTTAAATGCATTTTCAAATGTACATTCTCATGCAGGGGCCATAATACTGAAAGTACAAAATGTCGTTAGTAACACATGCCCTTGAATTATAATCATGCGCAATCATCTCAGAAAAATGTTGTTCCGTCCCACTCGCTTTTCCCAAACAACGTCTTCTATTTAAATTGCGGCATAAGGCATGACCTGAATAGTACCTAACAAGTCGCAATAAAGCACGAAACTCTACACTTATTAACGCTAGACAATCACAGAGGCGATCATGGCGAGGTTTTTAAGGCTACTCTTTCGCGAATGCGAAAATGAATCCGAGAAGAAAACATTCTGCAGGATGCAACTGAAAACAAAGTTATGACAGGAACTTCTGCTGACTTACACCAAAGTGCAAATTGCAATTCCTAGAAATGTAAAATGGACGAAACTCTTAACAACATGAAGTTTCTTTGCTGTGTTACACTGCAGCGCTCCCTGTCTGGAGTTGGTTTAATTATTTTCAATGAAATACCGCCGTGTTTATGTGGTCTCTTTGTAATTTTACTCACATCCTCCGGTTAAAAAACAAGACACAAAATTGTTTGCTGTATAAAATCCGCTTTTCAACTTCATCTTCAAAACCGTCCAGATACAAGATATCAGGTTTTTACAGCGATGAAAATAAGGTCGTGGCCTTCATGAACATGACGGTGTTATAAGCCAGAAAACCACGATAGTAAAATATTCAGTTGATATTATAATTTGGGTCATATAGTTGACTGTCACCTTTACATGAAACATAATTTCTTGCTTATTTCTCTTTAAAGGTAAATTTTATGTTATGAATGAATTGACTTCTGGGATATTTAAAGTAGCTTTATGAAACTACGATATATTTGGACTTTCAGATCGACTGTAATGGTAAATATATTTGTAGTGAAAATAAATACAAATATGAGGATCGATTTACTTTGAAACTGTATGGAGCTTGTTTCTGTACGATTGAAGGAAAAAAATCCCATGAGATCTGCCACAATAGCAAGTCTTCTGCCTACGTCAGTATCTTGAAAGTTTTTCTATGAACCGGACCAAATGATACAAACTAATGGAAAAATTTAATTATCATTTTTGTGTCCAGATAGTCACAATATGTAATACAAAATGTTAAATCACACCTATTTTCTTTTTTATCTTGTAACGTAAAACAGTGCACTTCATCAATGAATCGAATACTATTTTCTGTCATGTTTAGTACACTAAATAACATTTTTATTTTTAATACACCACAAGATATTAACATACAAACTGCATATTTTTTATAAACTGATACTGAACTTTACGAAGAATAACCATAATAATAACATTACATCTAATGTCACCGTTAAGGAAATATTATAGTTTAATTGTATTTTTAATGTTTTTCTTTTGTGAGTAAATGCTGTAATGTTTATGTTGAAAGTATATTTATTACTGGGATGTTTTCTGAGTCAGAGATGAAGATTTATAAAGCTAGTTACACACGTTGCTTAACAGAAGCACTGTTTTAAAAAATATTATTACTTAAGAAGTTTAATATTCTATTTAAACTTAATCTTACTTCATTAATTACTTCTTGCTGACACATAAAACATTATGGAAATTTCACATTTCAGTATGTAAACAACTATGTTCACTTTTGGTGAATATACGTTATCATTTCTCTAAAAATAATTCGAAATGTTTACAGTACGCAAATAATCCTAATACACATATTATACTGCATTCCGATAGAGCCGCCGTTTTCATGTTCAGTGTAACAATTTGTAGTGGATACGAAATACAATTAAATTATCACGTTCGAAAGGAGACATATGGATCGGAGATTGTATATTACATTACACCATATTCGTTTAGTTAAATCTAACTGAAAATTATCGAAAATATATAGATCCATTCACAGTTATAAATTGTCACTTTGCCAATTGAAGCCTAAACTGCAGTCATTTCTCGTTTGTAACTCGAACGACCCATTCAAAGCCAAATAATAAAGATAGAAGAGAGAGAGAGGTGGGCGTTTGCTGCATTCATTCGATAGAAAGAAACATATTCATGAATTTAACTACTTCATTATCATAGTACAGAGACACAGTGACAAATCTCCCAGTAGCAGGATAATATTAAATATAATGTGACCAAACACTTATAGACCCACCCCAACTACCACTACGACCCCCACTATAAGGTACCATTTTGCAAAATCCCCACTGACGTATTATTTCATATGTAGCAGAAGCTAATTTGTAGTGTGAAACACATGGCGTGCTTTATGTATTGTATGATAGCAGGGAGATAAATTATTACGACACTTCTGTTGTTATTTTGGTTCCTGCGTTCCCCCGAGTCTCGGCCGCAGACGAATGGCGTTGCTGCGCCGAGTTGCCGTCGAACGACAGCAACCTCATTTCCAAACCAATTCACGTTTCATCATCTGCACCCATCAGATATGTTCTCTCCCGTTGTCGCTCCGACATCACGGTACAACTTTAGAAACAAACACACTATCTTTATTGTCAATATTTGTTTTGATCAAGTACTGATATAATATCCGTTTAACACTGCATATTCAGTGCACGATTCCTTTCTGTCACATGCAATATCAGGGGAACAAAAAGCTTAAACTCGCTTGTTTACGTGTAATCTTTACGAGAAATCTCATATATGTTATTTCGCAAACAAATACCGTGGTTAAAAGGATTACGAAGTTCAGTTAATCTTTTAGTGGGATCACAATTCCGTCTACAAAAACATGGCTTAAGAATTTAAAATCCTTCAGCTGCGATTATTAAAATAAAATTTGTTATCTACGCTTAAACATTTTTCAGCTCTCATTATGAGACGAAACGCTCGTAAAATATATTATTGTACGTGCTTAATGAGACCAGATGCAATAAAAAATGAGATATTTTCGCAGATAAAGTTGTAAAGAATCGTGTTGTTTCGTGACAAAGCTGTGCTCCTTGTTATTTCACAATAATCATAAAATTAACTAACCTTAATTATGTATTAGACATAATTCTTTAGTATAGTTCCATCAACGCTGCTGCTAATCATAATTTTATAGTCTGAAACAGCGTAGCTATCGAAGGTTGCGTTTTTGTAGCTGTTAGCAGCAGCACGGACTGTCTGAATGTAATAACTATACAGGGTATACACAAAAGAATGGCGGTTTCAAAATTTAATAAAAAAAATATATTTCTCACCTTACACGGGCACAAAATACAGGTGTAAGGTGAGAAATATATGTTTTTTTTAACTTTTGAAACCGCACCATTCTTTTGTGTATATCCTGTAGAAGCCACATGCACAAACGCAATAGATGACTGACAGAACTATGTTTTATTAATATATACGACAAGAAAACGTTAGTAGCAATAAGATGGCTCTGTCAGACAAAGAACGAGCGTTCTCAACACGTTATCATCTCCCGTCCTTCAGTAACAAAATTACAGGACAGTGCTAATTGCTTTCATTACACAAGGTCCTATAAAACCATTTTAATATCTATAGGATGTGCGGAATGTATCTAGCTACATGGAGGTTTTCGTTTTATGAACTGTCTTCAGACCACTCCAAAATCGATTAACGAACGTGACTACCTTTTACCTCTGAGGACTGTTTGATAAACCCCCCAAGTTTCAAATTAACTTTGTATCTCTTGATGAAGAACTGCATGTCTGAAGCAACAACATATCCAGACTTTTATTCATCATACAAAGGAAAAAAAAAACACAGACTGTAAACTCACAAGGATAACAGAACAGTCTATACATCGCAACTTAATTTTCCGCTCTGTGTATGGAAAAAGGAACTTCGAACTGAACCGGTGGAAAACGGCGTGAGAAGAAAAGGGACGCTTCCAAGTGTACCTGAGGATTATCAATGTCAGGTTTCCCAAATTTGCGGATATTTCAGACTGCTGCTATTAATGCCGGTGGTACAATAAATCCTTGCATAACACTCTCGGATTCTACGGTGGGTGATCGTTAATTAGTCTACTAAAGCGTGAGATATAACAAGCGCTTAGACCGCACGCAGTGTCGCGACACACATACAAACTATCCCCACACTCTGACCGATATCCTGCGAAAGTCGAATAACGAAAGCTGGGTTATTTGTCTAGATACACTGTAATTAGCCACCAGGTAGGACGTTTCTTGTTGTCTAATTATAGTGTCAGACTGATCAAACTAATCCATCACACAATTTCTAAGTTTCAAAACTCAAGGTATTTACACTTGTAAGACTTGAGGTTCTCACAGCGGTGAGTATGAAGATTTCTGTCTTCTGGGTTATTGCGCTGTGTAGTCTGGTCGATGTTAACCAACGGCGCAACAACCCAGAAGACAGAAATCTTCATAATTATCGCCCTGATGACGGAGGCAGTATGACCTCTGAAACGTTGGTTAACATCGACCAGACTACACGGCGCAACAACCCAGAAGACAGAAATCTTCATACTCATCGCCCTGATGACGGAGGCAGTATGACCTCTGAAACGTTGGTTAACATCGACCAGACTACACGGCGCAACAACCCAGAAGACAGAAATCTTCATACTCATCGCCCTGATGACGGAGGCAGTATGACCTCTGAAACGTTGGTAAACATCGACCAGACTACACAGCGCAACAACCCAGAAGACAGAAATCTTCATACTCATCGCCCTGATGACGGTGGCAGTTTGACCTCAGAAACGTTGGTAAACATCTACCAGACTACACAGCGCAACAACCCAGAAGACAGAAATCTTCATACTCATCGCCCTGATGACGGAGGCAGTATGACCTCTGAAACGTTGGTTAACATCGACCAGACTACACAGCGCAATAACCCAGAAGACAGAAATCTTCGTATTTACACTTACTTGAGTGCAAGTGTTCTATGTACACAGAAGAATAATGGACAGCTACAACCGAATCAATCAAACTTTCAGTGTGAAGACTCGTCATTAATGAAATTGTAATGAAAAAACAAATATTTAAATAGTAAAATGTCACCTATGAATATGTGCTGTAGCGATAACGGAGTTAATGAAATGAATGGTCAGAAAATGTAGAACTAAAGTAATGCTACTGGAACGAAATCCCCCACTGAAGAACAAAAGTGAAGTAAAATTACGAAAATTCAACATTACATTGCATTGGTCACTTAATTCTATGCGTATAATAAAACATCAAAACACAGAAGATAAAAATCATTACACTAATAAACAAGGAACAATGTGAGAGGTAATATCAATTTTTCCGAGGGCTTGCTTTCTGTTAAACATCACCCGCAACTGCTAAATAACTAACAAAGAAACAAATCCAAATGGATATTCATGCGATCAATAGGTAATGACTGACGTTTGCATATAAAAACAGTTCTAATAATGAACTCGCAGAAATTTTACTACTATTGAAGTTGGTGACTCACAATGAACTTGAGCGCCGTGACCGGGCGGCAACTTCTTCACCGATAGTGACAAGCGTGTCGTCTGATTGAGGCTTTGCAGGCATTCACGATATTGAGCTGGATTATTAAGATAAATCACGTAAACACTTTTATAGTTAATATGGAAGCCCAGTCCCAGTTTCACTTCTCCTATACAATAAGAAATCACTGAAAAAGGAGAATGGTTTGCGAAATGAATATATTCACAAGCATCAGTTTTTATTGACTATCGCACACAAGCCTTGTGTTGAAAAAATAAGATCTTAGATGTACTCTTCAGCGTATATGGATTTCAAAGGCACTTTCAAGGCACAGTACGGACGGCGACGTCGGCAAGTTGTTTCGTTGATAAACTCTGCTCAAATGAATTGCGTTCTGAGATCACCCTTTCTCGATAGGAACAGCAAAGACAGCAGTGGTATCATGTTCATTGTTGAGATCATGTGATCTGAGGTTAATGTGATTCAACAATGACCTCGCTTCCAGTTTTTGCAACAATATATTCAAAGGAAACTTTGGCTCCTATTGTTGTGGCGACAAGTATGAAAGTGGCCGTCTTCTGGAATTTTGCACCGTATAGTCTGCTTACTGCCTCCATCATCAGGTATGTAAAAATGGATACAGTAAGTTCATTTGAAACGTCAGCCAATATCTACCAGAATACACGGTGCAGAATCCCAGAAGACAGACATAAAATTGTGAAATCATGTAGGAATCCTTCCCTAAGGAACAAAAATAAAGTTAAATTAAGAAAATTAAACTAATACATTATATTATTCATTTAATTCTGTGTGTATAATAATATAGCGAAACACAGAAGATAAAAACCATTACAGTAATTATCAAGAATAATGTGAGAAGTAATGTCAAAGTTTCTGACAACATGGATTCTCTTAAACATCACCCGCAACTGCTAAATAACTAACAAAGCAACAAATCCAAATGGATATTCATGCGATCAAAAGGTAATTATTGACGTCTGCCTATAAAACAGTTCTAATAATGAACTCTCACAAATTTTACTACTATGAAAGATCTTGACTGACAATGAACTGGAGCGCCTTGATAGGGCGGCAACTTCTCCACCGCTATTGTCAAGCTTGCAGTCTAACTGAGGCTTTGCAGGCATTCACGATACTGTGCTCGAGATGTTGAGATGTGTCACACGTGAATATTTTTGTAATGAACATGGTAGTACGTCATTTAGCACAGATCACATATTTAAATTGAAAAGCATATATTGTATCAACTGCTTAAATAGCAAAGTATCTTTCCAATTCCAAAGACGATTATAAAATTAAAAATATTCTGGTGAACAGTATGTCCAGCCCAGTGTGTATCCAAACGAGCTCTGGATCTGCTTCGTAGTATTAGTATAATATATACAGGAGCTTCTGGCAAACACAGTATGGAATAATCGAATCAAATTGAAAGAAAGTCTTCTTTAATTGTGCGGCGTATGTCAAAAAGTGAGAGAAACACTTATATTTGTTTCTGCAATAAAAATATTTTTAATATCACAGCGTTCACTGAAAAGTATTTATAATTTTGGTTGAGGACGTATTAATCAAAATACATGTGTATAAACTTCAGGTTGTAATTAATTTCTCCTAACACAACCACGAAATTCTTGTTCCTTATTTAAAGAGACAACATGTCTTCGAGGTAACTTTTTTGTTAATAATAGGACATATTAAGTATTGTTACACGAGGTAAAAATTCCACCCAGAACGGCTGGAGAGCCTAACTATGGCTACGAGTGATGAGTTTTACCCCGGTCTCATACACTGTCAATGTCACGTGCGACTATAGATATTTAGAATTTCTACTGTCTTTGTGCTGTCTGTTTATCTTCCGTTAGTTACACTTAACAACGTATGTATGCAAACCGTTAGATATTGCTTAGCTTATAAAGCAAATCATATATAGACGCAAGAATGATGTATCCAACGTAATAAGATGAAGAAGAAGTTTGCTGAAAGAACGGATGACTTCCGCTGAGAGATGTAACCAGGAATTTTAGACTCTATGGTATTTTCGGATCTGAGAGTAAGTTAGGCTTACAAACACAAACAATGGGAACATAACGAGCTAATTCATCCAATTTCCCAACTTTCTCCGCTCCGTTTTACGCAGTTTAAGCAGTTAACAAACTCTTCCGTTATGAGTAAACACACAATTTCCAACAGCATATTTTAACGCGTTAAATACAACATCTGACTCATATCTTGGGTTCTAAAAGTTTTTATTTGAATGCGCATCTTATTGGTGTTTGTTCTGAGATGTCTGGCCAGACCAGTGCTGCTCTGTCTATAGGGAAGGAGTCGTTAAGAACGGTGACTGGTAAATCAATCAAGAGCGCCAGCCTCTGCTTTGGACAGGTCAAGCCGAAGCACGGTAATCTAGACACATGGCACCCATTCCGATGAGACAGTTTCTGTTTTCCACCTTCCCTAAATTGCGAAACCTTAGTCGTCTATCTGAAACTGCAATCAGGGACGCAGCGGTCCCTGAGGGTTCACTGATGTCCTCGCGGCTGGAACCATTACGGTCATCTGGTCATTATCACATAATCGCTTTGTTGATCCAGCTCGCCATACAGAGAATCCGCGAGTGATAACAGTTTATAAACGGTAAAAGGAAAAAGACATCACAATGTTATTAATGCAGGAACATGATGTAACTTTCTCTATCCGACTTCGATTCCCGCTTGATCCATGTGATTCTATCGGCCAACAAAGCTGAACAGGCCAAGTATCTGTTAATCTCTTAATCAGTGTTCCTCTAGCTATCCACAGTAATCAGCGTAATTCACTAGGTATTACGGGAAAAGCCGACATAGGATAATCACTTAACTGATATTCGGACACTTTAATTGAGATAGTGGAGGAAAATGGCAAAGAGTTTGATAACCCA
Organism: Zootermopsis nevadensis; assembly: GCF_977971745.1. Classification (NCBI taxonomy): domain Eukaryota; kingdom Metazoa; phylum Arthropoda; class Insecta; order Blattodea; family Termopsidae; genus Zootermopsis; species Zootermopsis nevadensis. The sequence goes on from NW_028259156.1 coordinate 12,424,385, forward strand.
ACTGTGTCATATAAATTAAATATTATTTATCATAAACATGGAAACAAGGTATTTTTTCAAGGAATTCTATCACAAACCCATTGCCTTAGTAGTAAGTACGTGACACAGTAGTTAACTGCTGAATACGCGAACAGTACTTATAACCCTGAAACACTGTAATGAATTATTCGCTGGCAGTGTCAGGTGGGTGAAAGGAAGAAAGGTCTGACATGGTTGGTAGCCGCAGAAGAATTCATTACACTCAGTTCCCATGAAAGCTTCAGATCGTATTAAAACACTATGTGATCTATTCCCACTGGCGTTATCTAGAGTTGTGACGAACTGGGCGCAACTTAAAGAATGGTGGACGTATTATGCCCTCAGAGGGAAGCTGTGATAAAAGACAGTAGAAAAATGCATAATGAGAGGTTTCATGATTTACACTCTTTACCACATCTCGGTAACTGTTTAAATCTAAGAATATGACATCAGGGCGGGCGGTGGTCGGATGAAAAACATGTATAAATGTTTAGTCGGGAAATGAAACGGAGGAGACAACTTGGAAAATAAAAATGCAGATGGCAGACAGATTATACCAGAAAGTATCCTAAATACACATGACGCTGGAGTGCGGACTGTACTCATCATGATCAAGATACGGACAGACAGCGGCCTTTGGCAAACACAGCAATGAACCCTCCCGATGCATAAATGTGGACAACGTTTTGATTAGCTGAGCAACTCTTAAGTTCTGAAGACAGACTAATCCAACAAGTTAGTTAATTAGGGATGTAATGAAGCCATCTGTTTGCCACAATCACGTGTATATTGTGTGACGGCCGATGAGTTGTTACCTTAAAAGAACATTGACCTTTCATCGCTTAATCAAGAACTATAATTGTCATGTATCTTAAAAAATACTTTAACTTTGCGTTTGAAGTTATGTAAATCCATTTCCATGACTGATCGAATTCCGTGGTTTATTTTAAAAGGATGAATGCATTTGTTTGCATTTAATTAGCAGAGGTTGGAATTCGATCTGCCGTCAATTCGCTTGCTGTACCCTGCTATAACACTTACTAGCAGAAGATTCTGTGAGATATTTTATTTTCTGTCATTCTGAACGGGACGGGACGTGGCAATGCAACGCTATAACTCGAATTAGTTTCGAAACACCCTGTGGCAGGCGTTCTTAAGGAGTTTCATTTAATTTTGTCTTGTCTTCATTTTTCTCATTTATTTATCTTACCTTCCCTCTGTCTCTTTCTCTTATTCACAATTTTGTCTCCCTTCACTTCTTATATCTGGATGATCTTTTCTCTTCCTTTCCTTTCGGCGAATTTCAATTTCCTTCAGTCTGACTGTACTTAAAATACGCTGACATTTCAAATGTTTGGTTGTTATTATCCCTTTTGCTTGCTTCTCTCCTCTAGGTATGGGGCAAGATGTTTCGAGACGGTCACGTGAGTAATGTTCGTCTAGCGATTCTCATTGCCGACACTTTACATGGGAACGGGATCCCATTTAATGCTCCTGCTTTCCCTTGCATTTCTCATATATATAAACTGGAACCATTCCGGCGACTTTTTATCTTTCTTCCATCCTTCCATCGTCCTTTCTTTCCAAGTTTCATGTTCACTTCCTCCTTCCTATTCCTACTAAAGAACCCCAAGAAGATGAACTCAGTATAACGATGTCTGTCTCTGAAGGGGGCACGGCGATCGCTGAAACTTGGACCTGTACCACGCACTCTGCATGCTTTAGCGTAAAGAAAGCCTCTCAAGATTTATTTTCTTTTAGGTTCAGCACTACGCGTTTGCAAGTTTCAGGAAAGGAATTTTTCTTCAGGCAAAACCCTCCGACCCTCCAAACCCAGCAAATTCCAATTTTATAAAATCAACCAATTTCAGTGAACCAACGAAATTCGAGTGAAGTGATTTTGTTAAGCTGAAAGTTAAGGCGATTAGATTCAACTGATTCTTAACGCTACCAGATTTCAGATCCGTTCCGGTCTGAAGGTTAAATATTAATATTCCATATGACCGTCTACTAAACGGTGAAAAATTGTATAAACTCCACTCACTCTTAACAAATGCCTACAAAATATAATGAGTAGTCTAAGCCGATATTTGGTGAACATAAAACTAAGTTACCTGCAACATTCAACAGTTTATTACCTGCTATCATCCGCTGTTACATGGTTAAAGTAAAATACTTCACAATAAAATGTATTAATCACGAAGTGAATGGTATTATGCGAAATGTAATCCTCTAATATTGGTACTTCAAACATATGAGTGGATGGGGGGAGGAAGTCACAAATTCAAAGACCTAGTGTCAAAATGTAGCTGCGTGACTCTACGTTGTATTGTGACAATGACCCCGACATTGGTTTATCCCCATTCACAGATTTGTATCCAGTTGTATTATTTAAAAGGCAAGAACAGAAACCTATTACAGCTGAAGAACGCACATGTAAATTAACGCTTACGGATTAACATCTAAGCTCAGTCTATTACGGTAATCTTTTGTCTCTGCGTAAAGATGCATAGGTATTGATGGCACGAGTGTATGTATATGGCGTGAAAGATATCTGAAAATACTCTAAATATTGGAAAAAAACTGTGGGACTACTCTGCTCGAAAACACCTGCCATATATTTACGCGACATGCTAAAAATGCTGACACTCCAATGTTGTGGTCTTTATTTCAAGTTTATCTCTCAGCAGAAGAAAGAAGTAACAATGCATTTTCATGCAAATGTAATACCAAACTGACGATCAGTTTTGAAAGAAAATGTCTTCCTACTCTCTTCTTCACATTACCCATTATGGTGGTGATGTCGAATCTGAATGGGTTCTATTCTACCATAACCGTTCTCATTCATTCATCTCTATGGATCCATACAAACGTTATAGTTCTTTAACACTCCTTCCCCAGTCATTTCAGACATTCCCACTTCTACAATATCATATGCCACTGCTGTTCCAATCCCTGCTCTATCTGCTCTTCTCAGTTACTTCAATCTCGCCAAAACAAACCTTACAAACTAATCTATTTTTATCATAATTTTTCGTATATCTTTGTCACGAGTTGCATAAAAACGGTCTCATCTGCAATAAACAATTTTATGTAAAAACCCACGGTGTCTCATAAAATGTCAGATTAAAAATAAGTGCGCTCTAAACTACTTAACGTCTGTGACTAACAAATAGTTCATAAGCAAATTTCATACGAAATAGTTGTAAAATTCGCTTTTCGTTTACATTTTAAGCGTTCCATACCATGCGTAAAACCTTGTCAGCAAAAGTAGAATAATAAAACACAAGGGTTTTTGAGAAGACGGTGCTTAGGAAGGCATCTGGACCTAAGAGAGAGGAATAATAGGAGGCTGGAGAACGGTACATGATGAGGAACTCCGTTTGAACCTATTTGCACCCTTCATCATCAGGGCGATCCCTGACGATAAAGGCAGAAAGAACCTCCGAAACGTCGGCTAACTTCTACCAGATTACAAGGCGTAACATTCCTACTCGCTTCTGTGAAAACCTGAAATCTCTTATAAGTACCTAAAATTGAGCCCTTCAACCCTGGAAAACAATTCAAACTATTGTTATCTGTGAATATAAGGCGTGAAAATAAAACAGTATTCACTGTCGTTTATGTAACACACGATACAGTAAGCTAAACCACGTCTTCCGCTTCCTGGCCTAAGTTCTATTCCTATTACGCCAACACTATAATGAAGACGCTCTAGAAACTCAAGCCATTACGCTACAGATGGTTTCAAATTGTTTACTTGTATCATGGTTCATGAGATATCAGAAGGAAGTTACAATCGCGACATTTTGTCTATAACTACGTAATGTAATTGGACGGGAGATTCTTAAGCTGTCGACTTGCTTCTCTTGTGGTTGCCAAGGTTTCCTGTTGGAAACATTTTTAATAACAAACGAGACATAAGTTTATCGAGGAAGATAATGCGGGACATAAAAGTTTAGGAGGAAACTACTTAGAAGACCTATACGCAGTCCATGTTAATATGGAACAAGGAGAAATGGGCCGTGGAAGTGTTAGTTAAATTAAACTCCTTCATGACAAGATGCAATAAGAGTCACGTGAACTTTCAAGTTAATGAAATCAGCGATGTTCTAGACCGGCTGAACATTTTTTTAAAAAAATTCAAGAATTCTGTACCTCGCGCTTAGTCATTTACACTGATTAAGACCAACTGATGAACTGCAGGCCACATACAGACTGATACATGAATGACGTTATTGTACGCATATGCAAAGTACGCACACAAGTTTTTCTAATATTCTGGAAATGCATGTGTGGTGAGTGTTGCACTAAATTAGTGTTGCAGTCTTGCGCTCTCACACTGTTTAATTCCCTGAACGTACATACGCCCTACCTGTGGCACGTGACGTGTAACACGACCAGTAAACTTATAATTTTCCAGTGAATGACAAAGAACCTAGCTTTTAGTAAAACTCTCATCTCCGAGAAATCTTCGCCCTTGTCTTAGGAACAATTCTGAAACAAGTTACATCGGGTTCTGCATCATAGATATGGATCATGGATACACCTTAAAATTTACTCTGAAAATCGTACAGTTTCGCGGGACATAGCAATCATCACAAAATATGATGCCGGCTAATTTGCAATTAACTACTTAAAGTAACTATTGGAATCAGAATAGAAGTTAACAGTCTCGTAAGTGTCTGGGCACGTGCACTGGCTAATTTGTACTCATTAGTTTAGTCAGAATGCTTGGCTGGTAAAGAGGAAATTGAACATTTGGTTCTGTCCACATAGCAGCGACGACATGGCACACGGGCCCTTTGATCAAAAGCTTTGAGTTAGACTTAGGGAGGATTTTCCACAGCTTGCTGGAACCATGACGACAGCAAACATTTCTAATGAAAACTAATTGATAGCTGCTAATTTGAGCACTCTGTCATAATGAAACAGAAGAGGATTTTAAAGACTACAGCGATTCTAAACCAGAGAATTAGAAAATGAAAAAGTACCAGTGTTGTTCAATTATCTGCTGAATGAGCGTGCTGATTAAATACCCTAATGTGATACGTTATAAAATACTTTTTTATTTTACTTTACTGATGTTTAGAATTAGCACAAACTTGTTAAAAGATGATATGGAAAAGTGTTACACAGCTAATAAGGAAACTCATCTACTCTTCTACTCGGTGCAAAGTACACTAGTAGTTTAGTCCATATTTCTTCTCCGTAGCACGTTCTCTATCTAACATCTGAATCAAAACAATTTACAAGCGGAAATAATTAAGGAACTGGAGCACATGTCAATTTCACTGAAACACCTATCGCATTTCGAGCTTAAGCTGATAATACTGACGAGTGAGTGTATACAGCATGCAACTATGCACACAATTTCGACAAACGTATGTACGCCAACATGTTGGGAATGAACCGTGACAAACAAGTCAAATATTTGAAACGAAATATTACGCATCAGGAAATATCATACGATTCTACAAAATACATATTTAATACAATTCAGCAGTCGGAGCTAACACCGTGGACCTGATTTGTAGTTTAGTGCGACGACCCAGTGACTGCTGATCAGTGAGTGAGTTCATCTTTACAATGGAGACCGTACGGATCACCGAAACGTCGGGTATAGCCTAAATCTTCACATTATTGTCACCCGGACACAGTATCCAGAGTGGAACTCATCCGCTATGAACGCATGAGATATTGTATAATTTTATTTATATTCTCAGATATGTAAGATAAAGACAGAACGGGCGATGTAAAACAGAAATTTATACGGCAAACCCAAGAAGCAAGTAGCTTGAACGACTAATGGCAATGCATGACGATAGTTCAAATTCCAACATCGTGTACGCGTTGGTTTGCTTCTATACAATCTCTTTAGCTAGCTGCATGCGAAGAATAAAGAACCTCCCCCCCCCCCCTCCATCCGAGACCAGTATGTACAATTTGTTTCAACGTCGAGCCTTATGACACACATCTTCACTAATTTTCTACAGGCCTGCATGTCTGCTTTCAGACTCCACAATCTATTCTGTTTTTTGCTCATTCATTACCCTCTACGTCACTATTTTCCTTTTCATATCTTCTCTTCCTCATTTCTCATCTCTTCTCCCATGAGTCCACTTCCATCTTCATCCTCCACTGTTTTTATGTACAATAGTCTATTTAATGTGGCAGCACCATTAAGTTACATAACTCTGATGTCGTCTAGGGATAAACAAAATGCTATAGAAACTCCTGTATAAAACATTACCAGCATTCCCTCCCCCATTTCATGGGTGTATTCGTATTTACAGAGGCACGCAGGTTATGGTCTGAATCTGAGACATGTTTTCTAAACCTGCCATTAGATGTCGTGGTTTCTTGAACATTTTAAAACTAATTTTCGACATGAGACTTCATGTTTGTCAATACAAGAAAAAACAGGAAACATCTGTCACGTAAATGCCGACAGTTATTCGTCGGAGAAAGGATTATGTCGGAACACAATTTTGAAGGACTGTTTAATAAATATGGCTAAATGTTTACCGCTATGCCTCAAAATGTCCTATCTACCCGCATACAATGCAACCTAGAAACTTCAGTATACATTTATATACCGCGTTTTCTCACCGTAACCTACACTTAAAATAACGTGTTTTTATTTACACTTCAACACCACGTTAATAACGTAATTAAAAACAACACCTTTTGAAAGTAAGGAGGAGTAAAATACATTTTCACACATTTTTAAATTCGTTATTAGGTGTATGTGAGTTTTAGCCTCACTCTCCAGCCGCTTTAACCTAGAAAAATAATCCCTGATACCCATTACACAGAAGGCTAGTTGGCTCAATAATTGGAAATTGGAGGGAAATCCCTACCCACCCCTGTAGAGAATCGAACTCCGATCATGCATCCCCAGCCAGTGACTACATTAACTGAGCTATTCCTGTTACAGTGCCAATTTCACACTTATTTAAATTTAAATGGACACGCGTTAAAATCCCATGCTACGTGCATACTTAATCCGTTTGCAAAATATGCAGAAGAATCTTACTCCCAAATCTCAATAGTAGAATTTAATGCAAGATTTTGAATGTTGTGCATTTGTGCGTTGTACAAACTATGAAATTAAAATAATGAAAGAACAGTATTTCACTATTTCAAAATAATTAACACTGTGTCTGTTCAATCGTTAGACTACTATTGTAAATAGTTACGAAAACTTTAAAATCCTGTAGACACAAAAACTTTGAGACCTGAGAAAAGTTTTGTGTATCCCTGATTTACATTCAATGGAGAGGAAACAGTCAAAAGAGGTGGGGGGAAATTGGTAGTCTTAATGTTCTATATTTGATGTATTCTTCACACGCAATTGTTATAACGCTCGCCTGCAATAGTCATTACACCTCCTGTGTTAGAACTACCTAAGCCAGTTCTGTTGATACCTTCTTATACGTTTTCTTCACGAAATAAAGCGAGAGACCCATATAACAGTAGGAATCAGAGAGATAATGTTCTGACTCATCGAAGCTCAGAAGAAATAAACGTCATTAACATCATGTGGATTACAGACCGTCCTTCCTCTAACACGAATCAGAACAGCAAACGCAGGGCTAATTCCAGAATAACAGATCTACTGCAGAGATGACGGCCTCTTCAGAAGTGTGTTCGGGTACTATTAACATGTTGTAGATGTACTTCTGTAATATCACGCAACACATTCGCATGTGCAATTCTGACTTCCTTGTTTGCAGTACAGTATTTCCTGCTATTACGGGCTGAGTATTGATACGGATCGTATATACTGTAAGGAACTGGATACTGTTCTCACACTGCATCGAATTTGCATACGTAATGCTACACTTCAGCCTCGCACCATGAAATACGTTAAATCAAGGAGGATGCATTGGACTGGGCATGGAACAAGGAAATGACAAAAACACTGAAAATTATGGTCGATAATCTCATGACAACAATTAAAAGAAAGATGGTACAAGATCCTCCGAGAAAAAAATTAATTTAAAGAATACATATGTGACCATGCGTAAAGTAATTCTATGTAAGGACCTTTCGGGCTGTTGAATATAAAATAGTTGGTCTACAATTAGATATCAGATCACAAGAAACTATTAAATAATTCAATTTCATATAAATTGCTGAGGCACTTATAAATTATTACACGTGTAATAATATAAAATAAAATTAAATAGGCCCTAAATACCGAAATATGCATAATAATTTCAGACACATCTCTGCAAAACGAATTTAATTGTGCAGAGAATACCGAAATGTTTTATGTGTCCTTAATACGCAGTCAATAAAAAGTGCAGGAATTATGTATCATATTAACATTTTATTGAAATGTAATGCATGACTTCAATCAATGGTAGTGAACAACACGAAACACAACTAATGACTTCAGTGATGAAGTTTCATGTTTCGTAAGAATTGATTAAGCGCTAATTGTTTTCATGCATTCCGAGACACTGAAACAGCGAACAATTATACATCTCTTTATATCCTTGAACACACAAGCTGTTTTAGAAAGTGGAGATTTGAAGACAAAGCGCTCCATTGTGTGAGGATAGTTTCCAACAACGTACTTATGAAACTTAGGGCATGGTTGTTAACATGATACTCTCAACTGAATTTAAATTCAATATTTACTCACTCTCTATAGGCATCTGTAAAAACTAGTATACAAAAATGGTTCCCAAGACGTGTAAAGTATTGAACTCTTCAAAACACTTGAATAAGATCTGCGAACTTTCAAGCTAAGGAAGTAGCAAAGCTCTTGCCTCGGTTACCAACGTACGGTTAAACAGGTCAGATCAATCTATGATCTGTCTGGCTCATGCCAGAAATGTATCGGTAACAGTGTCGGGTTGAATAATGAAGTTCCTAATGGGTTTTCTCAGTATATTCAGGATAAAGAAACTTGAAATATGGTCGACCGCTTCCTTCATTCCCTTCAACCTAACTGTACATAATCATCAACTATTCTCAGCCTAAAGTTTTAAAAAAAACTTTACGTTAGTGACACCAATAAACAACAGAAATGTCAGTTTAAAAAAACAAACAAGCGATACTAAAATATAATGCGATTACTACAGGGCTAGAGTACGTATCAAAGGACTGTTTTAGTAAAACATCCACCACAAAAAATTTAATGTAGATATGCCACTTATTCTCTGTTATATGTGTCCTTCATGTTTACTTCATATTCAAAAGGCTTTTTTCAGAACTTATAATAAGAGAACGTTCTTTTATCTACGTTGTGATTATTGTCCGAGCAAAATAAATTCAAAAGGAACTATACTAACGCATAGCGAGGTGTTAACAAACACGAGATAGCAGTATTTCCAGTGAAACCTACATTCCTTTCGATAGAAAGCTGGTCAGTTGGGAGTTACTTCCCTTGTCATATTTCTACACACATTGGTATGTAGTTACAAATTAATTTTTACGCCCGTATACCTGATTATGACACATCGTCACACGATTAGTTATAGCACCCATAGAATTAATAGCATTAAATAAAGCGAGATAATTATTTGTGTGTAAAATTAACATGATTACATGTTTTGATATGTGATCTACGAAGAATTGCATGTTTTATGTAACATAGCTTTATTTCAAATATTGTGTCTGCTGGTCACATTCTAAAAAGTACAGTATTAGTACGTAACGACCGAATATCTGTTAAACGGACAGCAAATATTCAGTGAATGTAGAGATATCATGTTCAGTCTGCGTTCAACTGTAGTTCAAATAATCGATGTTTAATTACCGACTCTTTTGAATGAATTGGTGGTTTTGCTTGAACTATTCCACGTACATGGCCACAGTGTGTATCTATGTATGCATGTAAGTGTGTGTGAGGTGCTTGATTACTGGTGAACTGGTCTAAATCCCACACACGACCATTTCTCTTTGCCATCAAAACCGCCAACACTGCTGTCATTCAGCAGAGGCTTTTGTTGCGTCAGTATTATAAGCCTTGAAGTTCGTGCATCCTGTTACACCGCGCAACATATGCTGTCTACAGTTTTGCTGAAGTATTCACTCGCTCGTTTCATATTCTAGTTAATTAAATCTTAATTACGCAAAATGTGAATTAATTACACATGCGCCGTAGACTTGCGAACAAAAACAAATTACATGATGAGAGCCAACTCATTTTCACGTTTCTGCTGACACTGTTTTATACTTACGACTTACGCCTGGAAGATACGAATGTAAGGGCAAGAATCAACTTCGACACCAAAGGATAATATTAAAATAGGAATCTCAAAACTTGGTTGTGAAGTCTAGAGGCGAAATTTTTATTTTAGCAATGGGACTATATTTAGTGTACACCATAAGAGATTAAGTGGTACATTCTATTTAATGAAAGAGTAAACGTGGAAGGAGTTTCAGGAGAATGTGGGGTACCAATAATAGATCCCCGCAACCTCAAACTAGGAGTAAACTGCTGTTCCCACACTCTCCTCATGCACTATAAACGTAGCCCAACTTCAGTGAACTAATAAGGTTGGTTCACATGAAGCACACGACTCGGTACAGAAACCGAATTCCGTGATTTTTCACAAAGTACTGCACCATACTGTACCTCTCCAGAATAAGTACGCCAAATACAAACTAAAGTTGCGCAATGTATTTTGTCAGCTCCTTAAGTTCATATATTGTTGAGTATTCTCCCGTGAAATCGGTGGGGCAAAATCAAAATTCAGTTCATCCATCTTAACCTCAAGTATATCGACTTCTGCGAAAACCGAGGCAGTTAATACAGCCATCACGTGTCTGACTCTCACCTGGTTATCCACACTGACATTTTCGCGGCTGGTTTTTCTCAGTACTAGCAGGTGAATAATGCCTAATACTCATTCTGTATTAATAATTAATAAACATTCTAGGCCTGACGGGTTTTATTCTAGGCAACGGTCCCTCAGAATAGAACGTAATTAGAAAACAACACTGCAACCGCATGCGAGAATTCGATAAGACAATTAACTTTAAGTCTGGAACATTGAGAGATTCTCCGTTTCCTTTCCATTTATCTTTGCGTCTTCGTTATCCTCCATTCATTATTTTCCATTCATAATAAATTAAGCATTTGTGACGCTGCCATGACACAATGAAGACAAACATGAAAAGGGCAGGACCTAAACGTTTCGGAAGTTAGAATTTCTGGATTGTATAGAGACGCTACAAGCTCCTTTTACTTCAAAGTCTTATTCCTCTCCTACTTCAGAAGTTGAGGTGAACTAATTGTGCTCCTTGAAAACTGCTAACGTTATTTAATCTAGTACCTATTAAAATAAAGTTGAAACTTTAAAACACGGTGTTACAGAAGCAAATTCTCAGATTGAACAATAAAATGATTTCCTAGATGTCAATTAGTTTCCATCCATAGTTGTTCAAACTTATTTTTCTTAGGTTTTTCCCCAACTGCGTGTGATCGTATCCCAATCCTAACCAATTTAAATAACATGCACTTTGGAAACTGAACAAGTTAGACATACGTCGATTTTGATCGTCTATGTTGCAACGCCGTGTAAAACAAACATATTTCAGACAAAATGAATTACTTCATTAGAGAAATATTTTAAGTTACGAAATTTTGACCATTATGAATTTCTTTCGAATGAGTGTCATTTTATGGCGGACATATCTGGAACCTTCCCATCGGTAACATAATGAAAGTAATTTAATTAGCTAGCATTCATTCATTAAATGTTATAATAAGCTTAAAGCAGCTGCAAACAAACAAACCATTGTCATTATGATATGTAAATAGATGCATTAAAGTTCACACAAGCCACAAGGAATGCTCGTCCTACAGCGATAACTTAAACTGAACCACAAAAACTTTCTTCCATGTCCTTCAGGACCTATCATTCGTTAAACATCCTAGCATTCGACGATACGCGTATATGGTATGAGTTATTGAAAGCGTCGTTAAATAAACGACAAATAGATGAAAGGGCACCAAACCAATGGCCTATCATCTTTTATAAAATATATTAGACATCAAGTAAACAAAACAACTTTTACAAGAAACAGAATGTGGATTTTAATGTTTTCTTTTCAGAAATATATTATTTGATTAGTCGATCCATAATCGATACACGTTTTATTAAACTTGTGTTTTATATTGGCTTAATGTCTATGGCAATATCACGTCCGTGAACGCAAGCTTATTAATTAGCACTGAAAAGTGAACATTTTCCTAGACATTCTGGCTTGAATTGGATTATCTAAATTTTTAGACACATCATGGAGACTGTTTTCGTCATTACATATCTAAGAGGCCCTCCACATGAACACAATAACAAACTTTAAATTAAATTATACCCGACCATTCCTTTGTTCCTCGTGATTAATAGTAAGTCATAATCGTCCTTCAATCATCATAATCTCGCAGAAAGTAAATTTTGTGAAACTAAAAATTATATGTGGTCAATAAATAACGATTTAAGCTTAATTATCATAAAATAGAACTACGCATAGTAGTCCAAGAAAAATAAAAAAAATTAAACATGAATTATGCATCACTTTCGCCCACTTATGGTTTAGCTCTGATTCCAAACCATTACTCACTGAATTTGTTTCTGCTGTATTTACTGTAACACGTTTCAGTGTGAACCGGCCTTTTCCCTCCTGTTACGAAATGTTTTATAGAATGTGCTGCCACATAAGTATAGGTTCTCGGCTATCAAGTATAAAAGGAGTAATGGTGTGGATAAAATGTGATTCAAAAATACATTATGCGTGTGGCATGTAACTTACTACGGTTGGAGAGACAAAGCTTATAATCAAGTATGAGAAATATATGTGTGAAATAACGGGAGGTTTCCAAGAAAGGCTAGTTTGTCGGAAATATAATTCCAGTTAGATCGCGTTTTTTTATCAAAATTATAATAAAAGCAGAGTATATTCATTTCTGTTAATTTTGTACCGAATGATGTAGGACTATGGACCCAGTTTCAGAACTTTGCATCACGTAAGGTTCCATTAAAAATATTTGAGATTAACAAACTAAATAACTGAACGGTGAAAAGTCATCGTGAGAAAAAAATTATTTGTCTGGTCAAGAAGTTTCTCATCCTTTAAGAAACTTAATGGTTCATCGCCATTTTCAGTGTAGCTTGACACTGGACCCCAAACTGCGCTGGATAAATCCAGTCCACGCCATATTTATTTAAGATCCATTTTAACTATTATAAGTTGTTTCAACCGACTAATATCTTGTATGCATTTCTCTTGTTGTGGTACATGTGCCGCTCATTTTGTGGGCATCGGGTGGACACTTTAATAATATTATATAAAATGTATAAATGATGAGACTCCTAATTATGCATTCTCCAACTCTTGTGACTTTTCATGTCTTATGCCTCTTATGTCTGAACAGAAGCTCTAGAAAACTCCTGTAGTTCACACAGCCTAGGTAAATAACAGAACGAAACTCAAAGTCTCGTGTCTCAGCAGGATGACTTACGCTTTCAGGACTAATAATTAATTTGAAATTACTTCAACCTGCCCCAGGGCTGTTACTGAATTCTATCTGCAGCAAGAAAATACAGGGGAGAGTTTTGCCTTCTGCTAATGTCCTAAGAAAACTAAACCAGCCTGAACTCAACGTGCATTATAGGTCCTATGAAAATACCTTCTTCTCGGACTGATTATATTAAGCCTGATTATTATTTGCGGCACGAAGTATTTATAACCATCAGTTATACTAATACCCCCACTGCGGCTGAAAGTCTGTGAATTAAGTACCACAGACGGCGACACTGACATAAACGACGCTCAGGTGCTATGAAGCAATGCCCTTCCAGAATACAAATTGAATTATTTTAATTTTGGTGTTTGTTTAATTTGTTAACAGCAGTTAATGATCATAGATGTAGAGGGGGGAGATGACTGTCTTCTGAGATGTTGCGCGCGCCGTGCAATCTGGTACTTTACCGAAGTTTCAGAGGTGCGATCACCCTGATGATGGAGGCAATATGCACTCCTGAAACTTTGGTAATCTTCATACTCGCGACTTGATAAACTTAAATCTTACAGAGTGACTTTAAACCAATAAAACATATTTAAGATTGTGGTTTTATAGGCACGAAATGAGATTTTACACACCAGCAACTTGTGAGAAGAAGTTTGTGTGTGAAATCCTCATATATGAAACTGTGCACTCTTGCAATTTCGATAGTGGAGCATAACAGCTGTTGCGAAATCGAAAGAATTAATTGTAGCCATAATTGAAGAAGCTTAAATTCGAACAAGTTGAGTGACAGTGACAATGAACACAGGCTTCGCCTTTCATGTTAGTCGGACTTGGAGAGAGGAACCAAGTATCTGAGAATAACTGTAAATTGCTGCTCACCATTCAGATGAATTCCCTCCGGACAGTTATCTGCTGGAATCGGCCAATTTCCATTAGCAAGCCGGAAACAATCTCTTACTTAATTAAAAGGCTTGAAGCCTCAATAACGTCCCTAAAGACTCAGTTATCATTTGGTATATTTAATGCATGAGTGAACAAACTAAATGTCCATGGTAAGAACAGATATATAAGACGTAACACTCTACATACCCCCCTTTTACAAAAATGATCCAATTTGTACAGAGCAATTTAAATATATTGACCGATTAATGTATATTCCAATTGAATCACACCTATTTTAAATTAAAGAATAAAATCAATAGAACTGATGTATAAACTCGAGGATGAATATACGAAACAACAGAATAATTTTGTTTTGTGTAACAGTTAATATAAACTACCTCGAAAATAAATTAACAATGACGCAAGATAATCATGATTCAACCATTAAGTGTTTGTTCTAATTCTGTCCGAAGCAGGCGACCATTTACTGACCCTGTAGGTTACATAGGGACAGAAAAACGTAAGTGCTAATGAATAGGAATTACTATCAAAATCCAGTGCTTTGAAGGTGAAGAGAGGCGCTTTCTTCCTGTTCATAATTTGCCTTAGGAAAATGCGTATTTTTTAGTCAGACCCACATCTGAGTGATGTTCAGAAATCTGAGGTGAAGGCTGGAAATCAAAGGCGAGTTCAGGCATCATGTTCTCTGGCGACATAAAAATCATCTTTTTTTACGAATTAAAAGGAATTACGAGGAAAGTCCTATTAATTCGACAAGGATAAGTAAATGATTATTATTTGTGCGTATAAGTTGCTGGCTAAAAGCTGTTTTTAACCATTTAACTATAAACAGCAAAATCATTATGCTATCAAATGTTACTGAGAAACCTAAATATCTATTTTCTCATTCTGCAACACAGACTCTAGAACTCTCGCACTTGCACTAGGACTGATATTTATCATGATGAGAGTAAAACATACGCGTTCAAAGCATATGATTTTAATATAGGTGGCTTATCTGAACATCTGTAAGCTAGATGAGAGACAGACAACGGCAATCGAATGAATCTGTCAGTCATTACTGGGCCTACACAGTAACATTATACATGAATACTAAATCCGTATGTTCAATCACAGGATGGCAGATATCTCAATACAGTGATGGACATGGGGCTTACTGCAATGACAACAGAAAGGCAATGAATGAATGAATATTGGAAACTATCGGCTTCAAACAAACTTTCAGAGCACCAATATATGTCAAAGTCAGTAACACGTATGTCCTCTATACCTAGGCAGAATTCCATTTCAGTCAATGAAATGAGAATAAATATGAAGTTTGCAAATATTATTAGATTTCTGTGTACGGAAAAGTATGGATGGAAATCTGTTACTTCGTGGTGCAGAAAGAGGTCATTTTATTAAAATACGTACTCATAAGTCTGCATAAACGTAAATGTATTTTACATGTTGAGATTTGTTTCTTTAAAGACAGAATCACAAACCTGCAATAATGGACATAAGAAACATTATATACCGGTAGCCTTTTTGAGAAATGCGAGAGCATAAGTTGTGTTCCTCGATCCGAGTTTCGAAACGTTATATAATTCTGCGACGTACAGAACTGAATATTCATAGGAACGCTAAATTCATTTGAGTGCTACATCGCCTCGAACTCAGTGGGCAGCGGAGAGTTCAGAAACAGACTAATATCAGTGCTCTGAAGCCACGTCGTGTTTTTGCGGCTGCGAGGATGACAATGCTGTTGTTCTGGGCTTTGATGTCGTGCGGACATGTCACTGGATACCAACGTTTCGGATAAACATTTATTGTCTCCATCCTCAGGTCTTAAGATCGAGACAGCATGTTTCTACGAGTCTACGCGGCGTGAAAACTCATATTAACATCTTCAGACACTGCTATCTAAACGCACATTATAGAATATAAAATAAGCAAACAAACAAACTATTAACACTATAAATGACACTAGTGCCAAATGCGTGACATTAATAGTATTAATAGTTTGTTTGCTTATTTTATAATCTAATACACTACACGGTATGCAAATTTTTAAGCACATTATAGAGTAGACTTACTCTGTGATCAGTTAAAGAAAATCTATTAATTTCTAACAGTTGTCCTCGGGCATTCTAGAGTGAACAGGAGGAGCCATGACAGTGATTTTTGTTGATAATACGACGTCTGTCAAGATCGTAGTCCTGAACAGAAATGGAGCAAAAACGATTTCGAGCGCCTTAAAATTCGGTTATTCTTTCAGTGCACAGATACGACTGTATTTTGATGTGACGAATAAAAAGTGTTCGACGGTATTAGATACAATATGCAACAATATTCCAGATGAAAACAAGATGACGAGAACTTGCACGAGTGATTTCTGATTAGGATTTACAGCGCTAGCCGTACGACAAGCACACATCTATAACAACACATGTTACATTTTTAATACATTGAACTCACTTCCATGTTGTGAACTTCCTCAGGTATGTTACTTCAGGATATGACACCTGAAGAGATTACAGAACAAAGCTGGTATTACCTGGAACAAAAAGAGGAAAAAGTCAGTAAGGGTGTTATAGTATTTTCAGAACGGAAGACAATATGTCCACACAGACAAATACGCATTGTAACAAATGTTATTTTGAAAGGAAGAAAACAGTTTTAATTTTTGTAAAAACTAGTCTTATTGACTGCATGCAACTTGCAGTTATCAAAACGAAACATCGATATTTAATTAAAATCTGAATCACACTCTACAGAGAAACAACAAAATGGGCTCATTTTGTTTCACGGATCATATTTTCCTTCTTGATACTGCACTATTACACAAAGTATGCTAATTTCTGACTCAGTATCTGAAGCACATGTGACAACACATATCAATATGGCACAACAAACCCACATGTCTGCTCGTCCGTGACGGCTGAAGATTCAAGTAAGACGACAGAATTATTCTTCTTCTTTTCGTTACCAACATCTCTCTCTCTCTGTTTAACCAAAGATATCAAAGTGTCAATTTGTAATTTCCATAGGTATAAGGCCTCCATTCAGGCGTCTGAGCGTCGAAGTGTAGATTAGAAAATACAATTCACTTTGTAGACGATCCGACACTTCAGTTTTAGTTCAACCTTTTCGATACGTGTAAGATGCTAAGAGCAACCTACAGTAGTGACTCATCTCTCCAATTCTGGTCAGTTGCAAGAATCTGTTTGCCTACAACAGCTTATCTCGCGGGGAGGAAATGCCCGGAGAGCGGAACTTTTGTGTGACGGATGAACAAAGTCGACAGTTCTTGAGCACAGTAAATCACTGATACGAGTAGTTCGAGTCTGAATTCTGTCATCTGTGACTGAAATGTTACGGATAAAGAGACCGGAAGTGGAATCTCAGGTGGTAAGGGGACGAAGAACTCCTCTTGTAAGATTAGGAACGATGAACTTTTATTTTCTTTTCGATTATACAAGACTTAAATGATAGTAACAATTACTGCTTTGCTTTGTAATCAGTTCGTGACGACATTGTTACTCTAGGTTCTGAAGCCGTGCAGATTCGCGGGTAGGTAACAACGTTTTGAAGAAGCTGGCACAAGAGCCTTGAAGATAGAACAGAATATTGCTCCGAAAAGTTGGTACCTATCTGCGAATCTGCACGGCGTAAAATCCCAAACAACAACATTACCATTTTTACTGCCGTGAGAACCTCAAATCTTACAACTGCTTTTGGTATATCTAAACGTCTTACAAGAGAGATCAATCAGAGTAATTTATTACGTATCTGGTAGGTCTCATCCGAGTCCAGGGGTAGCATACGATAAATATTACTGCAAATATATGCCCCAATATTGATATATGAGGAGTCAGGAGTGTAATAACGCATGATTTTGCACTAAAATTTATAAAAAGCCTTAGTTTGAAGAAACGTTCCTCTTAAAAACATGTTTTCTTATTGAGTAAAACTGTGGCAACACTGTCGCTACTCCAATTACACCGAGCAGAAATAAAAGAAGGGTGTCACTTTTCACTCCAAAAAGCATAATATTATCACGATTTCTTAGTCGCTACACAAACTGACACAATGTACCAAAATAACCTATACAAGCACACAGCGTTCTCCAACATAACGCATTTTAGTCACGAACTTTCGAGTATATATTTAACAGACATTAAGCTTACAAATTCGTTTGTGTGTGCCAATCCTATCACACGAAATCGCATTAGATTCGTGTATTTAGGGGTTTTAAATCTGCAGGTCTCAGAAGAAAACCATCTCGTTCTTTGAAAATTGGATTCTCCTTATTTTTCTTCTTACCTTCGGGCAAATGTCTCCGTTGTTTTTCGAGAGACGACAATAAAATTGCAGTCTATAATCACCATCTCTCCCAACACCGCTTTCAGTGTCTTTACAGCTTTGAAGTCAAGAAAACAATAAAGGTTGTCTATAAACGTCAGCATACAGAATCGATCATTTCTTTCTCAGCGCGAATTGGAACTTGCAAATTACGTCACGAAACTAAATGAATATTGTACTGCTGTAATTTGCATTTTTACAACTGGTATCAGAGGGAAATTACGTGGAAACTGTACGAAACAACGGTGCGCTTGTTACAAGCGAGTGTTATAATCTCATATGTGCAGACCTAGTATTTATATTGTATTTTGAAGTTTTACGTTTTCATTAAATCTGATATTTGTAACTTGTTTCGGAATTTCAAATTCTGACTATACTTCCTAACCTCCATGGATTTCCTAATTATTTTATTTATTTATTTATTTATTTATTGTACAAATTTACAAGTAGATTCAGTATCAATTCTAGCAATGCTACTTAGACCACTTTAGATGATAATTATTAATTTAAGCATACGTTTCCTGAGTTGAGTTCATTGTTTTATCAGGAATAACTAATCAGGTAAAATAAATCTTAGTAGAGAAGAGTTAATAGTGAGAAGCTACAGCCGATTACGTCCTTAAATTCAGCGACTTTTATGGAACCCCGCGGTTTATTAGCGTCTTCAAAGGCGACCGACGGTGGTCTCGGCCTTGTGCCAGGTGAACGAAGAAGTCTGCAGAGACAGATTCATATTTCTTTGAAGTGATTTTAATATAATATTTCTATCTATTTCTAGGTCTAAAAAGATGTCTCCTCTCTTCAGGTCTTCCAATTACAATTCTTTATGCACTTCGCATATCTTCTATGGATGCAGCATTCACCACCCAGTATGTTTATCACAAATATCATATACATATATATATATATATATATATATATATATATATATATATATATGTGTGTGTGTGTGTGTATGTGTGTGTATAAATCTCATAAGCTCAAATTGTACAAGAATGTAAAATATAGTTTTGGGCTCTGGAAATAAATATCCATACACTCCTTGCTTTGAAAATTCCTTCTATTTTCATATATTATTATATATTACAATTTGTGTCAAATTTCTGGCGACTCCCATAAAACACGAGGGAGTTTTCACTCGTGTAACAAATAAAGAGCTACGAGCTAAACATAGGAGAAGTCAAAGCGACTTTCCCTTCAACACAGAAACACTGTTTTTGCTGTAACGTAATTTTTTCCATACAAAATAATTTAAAACTTTACCGGCACTGAAGTGCTTCAACATTTATATCATGCAGTATGAGTGGCCACACAATCCTGACTGGCTTCCTCACTGCTAAGTCTGCTAATTAACGAAGAGTACTGCCTAATGAGGAAGCATTCATGTCTCAGACTCCGGCTAAATAACACGATTTTGATGTTTCCTCTAATGTAATTTGAATTCTATGCTTCAGTAAGAGAATGAAGTAAGTCTCAGTTTCGGTCTATCACTTACAGTGTAACTTTAAGGAACAGTAACACTTCAGTTTATTTTTCATATAAACAAAGACGATGCAATTAATTTATAGAATGGGATATTAATGTAAGGTAGACAACAAGATACGATTTATTTAATGTAACCTAAGGATGCGATTTATCAATTTTTGTCTATTCTAAGTGATATGATGATGCTGTTTATACTGCAGACGTACCTGCAATCAAATATGGCAAAAACGTATTTAGTAGGGTTTGTCGGTTTTTAAAAACCGGGTTTAAAAACCGATTTTTTTGGATATATTTGTAAAATTCGAAAGCCGGTTTTTAAAATTTAAAAAACCGGTTTTAGATACTAGAATTAATATGGAGAAATTAGTTAATTAATTGATTAAAAACGTTAATATTTTGAATTGAAATCGCCTCTGGCACAAGCATATTGTAGTAAAACTAATCTTCATGAGTCAGGCGAATGTTTGACATGCAAATCCACAAACACATTCTATTTTTAATTTTTGTGATAAAGAGCAGTTTAGAAGAAATTATATCAAAACTTGCTGCAATGGATGGATTGTCCATTAATAGCATTACAACAAGCTCGTTCGTACGAGAGTCTTTGCAACAAAGGAGGATATTCATTACCAAAAAACAACTCTCGAGTCATGGATCTCATTCATGCGTTTTATGACAATGTCAAACGTGAAATTATAAATGAATTGGATTGTATTAAGAAGAATGGGAATTTTTTTTCTATAACTGTAGATGAGTAGACTAGCAAAAGAAATCGCAGATATTTGAATATGAACGTACACCATTTTGCGGAAGATTTTAATTTGGGCTTAGTTCCAAATGCTAGTTCCTACGATGCAAAGAAAACATTAGAATTAGTTTCTGAGAGGCTACAAATTGTTAACTTGGATCTAACAACCGACATGGTTTATAATTCATATATTGTACGGATTTTAGTTATCTTAGTTTTTATTTGGTTTTGTTAGAGTATATTTTATTTTGTTATATTTTTATAGTTCCATAAATATTAAATAAACTGAAAAAAATTAAAACAAATATAAATATGTTTTTAATGTTTTAATTTTTTTGTAAAAATTCTAAAACCGGTTTTTTGGTAATACTCGAATTCAAAACCTGTTTTTTCAAAAGTCGGTTTTTGTATAAAACCTAGTATTTAGCCATGCGCGGTGAAATGGAAAGGACTTCAAATTTAGACATTCACGGCCTATGGTACTGCCTTTGAGAGGCCGAGAACACTCACTTAAACCTGAATCTGCAAAACCGTTACCACTGTTCACCTCCAGAATACAAGCCAGGAACGTCGTTAATCACTCTTTAGAAGGGTACCGTATTTTGTTTTAACGGGGTTGGGGTAAGTTTTCTTTATTTCCTGTTGAACAAGTCATGTAATGAATTATAAAGGGTTCTGACGACGGTAGTTTACACTTAAAATTATTTGTTCTCATGACTTTTTCCATCGTCTGTTTTTAAAATTCACGACGTTTCGGAGGCTGGTTCTGCAGACGGAAGCAGAACCAGCCTCTGAAACGTCGTGAATTTTAAAAACGGACGATGGAAAATATCCTGACAACAAACAATTTTAAGTCACGTAATGGCTCTGTATCAACTTAAATAGATGTGTATGATGGCAAGAGACGCGACAGAAAGGCAAACTGGACCAGACTTGTGGGGGGTGGGGAGGAGGTGTCCTCCCCTATTACAAGTATCATACCAGTTATATGTGGATGGAATGAAGGATGGCAGGGCAAAGCTGGAACAGGGTGTGTTACAAATATAAGTCATGTGCGTTACTACTGGTTTAAACTGACAGATAACAGAAAACTTAATTTGCCTTGCTTGGAATGTCAATAAAATCTGAAGTCAATTGACATTTTAAAAATATATTTACGCCATATTCCCTGATGCAAGGAATTTCTTGTTGAATTGCACAAAAGTATTTTTGAAACTATAAAAATAAACAAAATATTTTTA
Organism: Zootermopsis nevadensis; assembly: GCF_977971745.1. Classification (NCBI taxonomy): domain Eukaryota; kingdom Metazoa; phylum Arthropoda; class Insecta; order Blattodea; family Termopsidae; genus Zootermopsis; species Zootermopsis nevadensis. The sequence goes on from NW_028259156.1 coordinate 12,446,619, forward strand.
TATACGTGTCTGACAACGCTTCGTCATTTCGCATTTCAGATACAATTTGCTTTAACGTACGTCTACTGCCCTAATAAGATTTTCCATGTGATACTGACTCGCATTCAAGGACTCGAAAGGTTTGGAATATTGTAGTTAAGAGTTACAATTGATATGGCTTTGGGCTGATATTTGAACCCATTCGTTTTATGAAGAACAACTAATTGTTTCAAACGTTAAGTACTGAAATGAGCAATTTTCATAACCAACTGACGGGAATGTAAATACACTTTTGATTCATTATTAAAATCGCATGAACGGGTAGGAAATTATCAAAATGTACTCAGTCCGTGGCTTTACAATACGTCTTAATTATAGTGACAGTCATTGAGAGACGAGGAAGAATGTGTAGAGAGAGGCGAACTCCTCAGAGGTAACGTTGTATAAGTCAACATCTTTTAACGTTACATAAAATGAGGTTTATCGATACTACAATAACGGTGAATGCAGGATGATTAGATGTGCTTATAGGAATTCAATTCTTTATTATTGTTACCAGCTGTAGTATAAAGTGCATTTTCGTTTATTGTAACCAATAAATTGAAAGCATACTCACTTCTAAAGTTATGTTAACTTATACCGCTTTAGCTCTGATAAACTGTATTATTACAAACCCTTTCTGTACTTCCGGTCTTTCTTAAGTTGGGACTGAATAAAACCATGACAAAAGAAAACAGAGCTAGTTAGTCTTAGGTTACTGTAACTGTATGTGAAATTACATATCGGTGCTGGGTTCTGAGAGTCGCTGATTGATTTTCAGCAAAGATAAAAACCATTAACAACAAGCAGCGAGATCTGAAAGCTTTCTCAAATCTAACATCGAGCTGAAACGGCGTGATATATAAACTGCGACAATTACGAGACAGAAATATTTTGCGACTAAGGTCACGCAATGTTTCAACTTTTATACAATTATACATCATTAGAGCCTACAATTCAGCATTCCACCGCCATATTATTACAAAGAGTAACAGTCTTTATAGGACAATGTGATTTATTATCACAGTAATTATGCAAAAATTAAATATTTTGGGTTTTTTTCAGCAATAAAATTAGCACATTCCGAGCATTTCATGATAATTAAGTAGAAAACAGAATACGCTTTAAGATAAAACGCTGACAATTATAAAGCAAAGGAGCTTATAAATGTCCGAAATTATTTAGTGTTACAATAGATACAAAGCTGGAGTAGACAGGGTTATAATAGGGGACTAGTGCCTTCTGAGCAAATGGAATGCTATTATGTTGCTCTCAGACAAAAGCTGACCCAGTAGACGCATCTAATGGCCAAATTGAAACGGATGCCTCGACTGTAATGCAGTAAATCTGTTTACAGGAAACGGCTATAGGAATTTCGCACCTGTCTTAAACCCTTTACCGAACGTTCTCCTAAGAAATTAAGTAAATCACCTGCGGTGTCTTGTAATTTAGATAACTTCCAATAAGAAATGGTGGCAAATTATTCAATTATGCTTGTATATAACTGATCGGGCTTCAAAACATTTTTAACACGGAAGGGACTGACATAATTATACAGACTTTACAATAAGCTATCATGTTTAGTGAAATTTAACTGTATTTTTGAGCGTGGGAATTAACATGCAGCGTTGCTGAAAGGCAGGCTTTAACTTGCTTAATATTTTTCTCGCTGTTTTACTATACTAAGTGAAAATACGGAAAATCAATTAAAATAAGTTGGGCTACACATTGTCTGAGCACATCAGAAGACATAATTTAATCAAACATTTTGATAATAGTTTATAAAATTTTAAACTGTGACACACGACATTGCATAGAATAAGAAGCAAGAAGATTAAGTTCTATATTTTCACCTATGTGAACATCTTAAATCTATTATTAGACAAATATTGATTCTCAAAAAATCATGGGAATAGTATTGTCTAACATTTTCTACAGACATGTCCTTCTCTCTGGAGAAAGAAGCGAGCAGATGGGAATTTTAATACAAACGTGAGACTCGGTTAATGAATATGTTTGTTTCTTTATAATTTCAGAACCAGGCTTTTATTAATTTTCATTCTCCAATTAATATGAGGGTTCTCTATTACATGCAGACATGATCAACCTTACGCTTCTAACAAATAGCGAATACGCAACAATAATTTGAATGTAGCTTCTGAACAAACGTATTCCATACATCAATTACAGTTACGTTCAAACCGGTTATCAGTTTTCCGACTGCAATTATTAATACAACTCCGTAACGCATTCAACATCGTTAATTGTGGTCAGCTGCACAAAACCCACTACAGCTTCCAAACTCTTCAATTATGCCCTTAAAGCTGCAATTACTCGAGCCTCTTTCCACTCTTAGTTTTTAATGTTGTCACTTTCTCCGTTGTCTCTTCCGTCTGATAAAAATAATTACTAATTTTCATGCATTTGCGTCATTCTACGCAATCTGCTATTTCGTATTGTGGTACTCTGAACGTTCTTCAGTATTCCTTAACATTATGCATATACGCCCTTTAAAGTCGTGTATTCTAAAGGTTAAATATTGTGAGGATGAGCGATTCATTGACTACTAAAACATGCTTAATGCACTTAATAAGTTTTTCTAACCTGCCTTTACTATCCTGGATCTTTTGTTCAAGTAGTGCACTCTAACATAATATTTTATAACTATCTGCTAGTGGGGACGGTCATCTTGAATACTTTCTCCTTCTTATCTGATACGGCTTTCTGCTTATGAGTGTCAGAATCGTTTCTGGAAAGCTTTGCAGCACCGCCTTCACATTTCTCTCAATATCGTTCAACACATTCAATATCAGACACATTGAATTACACTTTTCTCTTTTTGAAACATGGAAAATTCATATTGGAAGTGCGAACTCAGCGAATGTTCCAAAACCGATATTTGGTTTTTAGTTGAAACTGGACTCGCTGATTGATCTGGGGAGGATGCTGCATTTTCAATAAGCAAACTTTACTTGTAAACGTTACAAAAACTCTATGTATTAGGCTTGACTGACTGATTTTTTTGTAAAAAAGACAAATGTGTAATAAAAAATTCATGTAATATTAAAATGAAGCGAAAAGATCTTCCATTTTAACATTCGTTTTTTATGGAAGTTATAGCACCTAGCTGATTTCAAAATATTTCCGAAAAATTTGGACAGGTTTCCTGCTTTCCCATTTCATCGTTACAGATTAAAATACTGCTTTAACAAACCAACTGGTACCGCAAAAGAAACTGAATCAATAGATTTAGAAATGCTGATCTTAACTATGTCCAATGTTATTTCAGTGTAGGACCCCAGTAGGATATAGTAGTTGTATACCAAACAACTGTTGAAGTAGAAAGATGCCAGCCTGACGGCTGATGGCTAAAAGGCCAAAAGGTGTAAGCACTGAAGCCATGTTCATACCATGTGACGACGCTCCTCCATTAAAATGAATAAGCTTGGACTGAACTCAATATCTCCATGGGGAGACGAGCCGGTTGAAGAGTGGAAATCGGCAGAATCAACTTGTCATACGGTTCACTGCCACATTGACAGCTACATCATTATATTCCCTTCAAATATATTAAGTGGGCGCAGTGAGACCTGTGAAATGCCCAGTCGCCTGTTTATTTGTATGGTTTAGAGGGACTTCCGAGTGTGAAGGAACTTTATTATGAATTTAATGCTTGTCTTGTTACTCTGGATTTTACTATAGACCCTAGGACACACATCCTTTACTGTCATAAACTACTATATTACAAATTATAAAATTTAATGGCGATCAATGCAGATTGTCATCCTACAGACATAAATGTGTGAATGCAAAATTACACACTGCCTTTGGAAACTTCCGCAAGGTTAGATAAATCTTTCTACTTCTTCCTCGTGGATTTTCTCATTAAAGACTGCTGTTGTTACACGATAACATAATTTTTTCTGTCTACCCTATGGCCAATATGTGTGTGTGTGTGACGAAGAAACTGGATAAATATGACGGAAATCAGGATCAAATGAGTAAAAAAAATAAAGATTTGTGTAAAATAACAATGATACTCTTACAAACAAAATTAGTTTGTGTTTCAGAATCAATGTTTTTCCAAAAAACCTTCGTGATCTCTAATATAATTTATAGTGCGTATGTTTCCAACCGTATTTTGTCTTTTATGTTATGTCTTTAAGTTTTAAACCAGTAGTAATGTAACAGGAACCCTATGGAGGTGCCTACACTTAAAATTAACGAGAGAAAGTAATTTATCTTAAGACGCCGTGTTTAAACACACAAATGCTAGGTCCTGAGCCATCAGTAAACCGCCAGGAACCGGATATAAAGAGATACTTAAACAATGTAAGCTGTAAATCGGGGACACAGGATAAGAACGTCGTAGACCCTGGAAATGAATTAATACTTTTTATAATTACATTGCAATGGAAATCCCAGTTTTAGTCTATACATGACTACATTTGGTCAGAAAACAAAATCACTTACATAAGATATCATAACGACTTGGTTATAACAAGTAAGTTAAAATAACACAAGCTATTTGACTTAAAGAAATAAAGGGGCCGAAATGTGACATTAAAAGCTTAAAAAACAGGGCACTGCATTAGCTACCGAAAAATGCTTACTAATTTAAAACTTCATAATCATAATCGTTGCTTCATTTGCATTTGTTCCATGTTTGTTACGATACCTCCTGGGTCAACATGGCATTTCAAACGCCTGGAATCTTGGGACAGAAATTGAAGAAAATGAGAAACTGCTGGACTAAAATAGTGGGATCTTAAATTTAAAGGAGAAGTGGCTTACAGCCTACAAAGGGAATATTAAATTTTCTTAGCGTATTAAATATAAAAGGAAGAAATGCTTAAATTTATAATTCACATGTGCAGCAAACGTTTCTTGAAAGTGGATGTGCGAAGTTCCTTTAACCAAGAACTTCACTGTCAGACTTGTTCACGGTGGCATACAATTTTATTGTTATCATTGGAAAGTATGACGTAACAAAAATAAACTCTCCCTCACCCGAAACCTGAAGTAACTTTGCAGTCGGATGGTATTTACATAAAGATAATGACAAACATATTTTAAGCGCGGTGTTTCCTTTCGTATCGATCGCTACTCCTTTGCGAGTTTTACATAAAGCGAGATTCATCACCATCGTGGTGCGACCGCTCGTGTTCGCGATGACTGATTTTATAAGTACCGGTAAACGCGTGTTTTATCCGAATGTAGGTCAAGAGGTATTTGTTTCTCTAGGTGAGGCCTTCAGCTGCGGTCCCGGGGTAATTATTCTGATACGGTACATACATGTGACGTCCTGTTTCTCACAAATTATACGTTTTGTAAACAGTTCTGAATATTGATTTTCCTGGAGACAGGTGGAACAGTAACTAAATGGTGCTCTTCAATGGTGATTCAAAGGAAATATTACAGACAACGCATTTTTTCTTTGGGGTCAAAATTAACAGTTCGGTGTGAACTCAAATTGTGGGGTCAAAATTGGGGTTTCATAGACATTCACAGCTAGGGTGAACAAATTTGGTGATTGTTTATTTGTATGTTGACCAAATATTTTGAAAAGAGGAACAACTGAAAGGAAGAATAATGAAATAAAATTCGCGATGGGGTGGTGGTATTCGAAATTAAGGGCAAAAACAATGCCTCCTGAATAATGGAAGAAAATAAATTATTAGTATTATCCACTTCTTCAACTAGTGGTCAGTCTCAATTGACTGGTGTGTTCGTTTTGCAGAAGAGACACTTGGATTAGCCAGTCAGGAGCTGTAACCGACGTCAAGTTCTTAACTTGCAGGGTGCCATTTCACTCCTCACCAGCGCCTCCTTCGAGGTATGTAACACGGCCGCCACTACACAGCTTCGGCCAGTCCTGTCGTACTTCCGATCGAGCGAAAAAGAAAAACCCGGTGAAGACCAAAACAGGCCGGACAATGTGTTGTCAAAAACTACCAAAAAGACGGAGGCGATGGATGGAAGTGTTAACGTAAGATAAATCACGAGTGTCACATTTCAGTATTTTACAGAAAACACACAGAACTAACTATGAAATAAAATTTCATGGTTAAGTACTTATGAAGTGCGGTCTCGCCACTAACTTCCTGCTTAAAAGAAACCAGTAGCGACTAGGAATAACCGAACGCCGAATTATTCCAAAATATAAGTTTTAAGCTGAAATAAAAACCGATCTCGTGGAAATTCGGTTGAAGCTGAGAGACGAGGACCTGGATGGACAGATAGACTTGTATATGCGTGTAGTTCGTGGCCGGAGGGGGTGCGTAGGGTGTTGTGTGAATAAGTGAGAGAGCACGAAGCTTGCCTTAAGCCAACACGTTAGCTAATCCATGTTTATCTAACCAACATCAAACAAAGTAACGAAGTTAGGAGAGCACTAGCCCAAAAGCTAACAGGCTTTAAACTCACACTTCCATTCCTGTGTCACGAAGCATTTAGCTTGAAAGTTAGTGGCTGTCCATAATCTTTTACCCTTCCCCATCAACGAACCTAGAACCCCTAAAACATTTATTTAATGAAGAGTGTACACAACTTTTGATATCGACTGTGCCTTGTATTTCGCAATTGATCTGGTTATTTATTTCACTTTATCTATTCTGCCATTTTTTTAAAGCATCACAACCACTACGCACGCCTTTCTCATCTCTACCAACCCCACTCATAATTTCATTATAATAATAATACGTCTTCATATGAATATTATATGATACAGATATAACAAGACGTAAATATTTTTAAACCCAAAACTCGTTAATGTACTAACAAAAAATTTTCAAGTCTTGATACTGTATGTCTTATTAAATGCAGATGAAGAAAGAAAGTCTATATTAGTGCCGAGCATCCACATTGTTAGCCTATTGTGTTGTACTGTCCAGTCAGACAGACAGTAATCTCCAATAAAAATGCGACATAAATCCATCCGAGCTACAGTGATACTTTGAGCACGGTTCTAAACTGCGTCAACAGGATAAATGACGCCACTCGCTTATGACTTCATTCGGTTCCGAATTAAATTATTAAATACGAGTCCCTGTAATTTCTTGAATGAATCAGTTTTATATCCCCCGAATACATTTTGCATCAAGCTGCCAACTCAGATAACATTTAATGAGAAAACAATGGAATTCCAGCGAATACGTAGGTATAAACGGCAAGATTATATGTAACTGAAACCTCTGAAACGTTGGTAAACATTGACCAGACTACACAGCGCAACAACCCAGAAGACAGAAATCTTCATACTCATCGCCCTGATGATGGAGGCAGTATGACCTCTGAAACGTTGGTAAACATCGACCAGACTACGCAGCGCAACAACCCAGAAGACAGAAATCTTCATACTCATCGCCCTGATGATGGAGGCAGTATGACCTCTGAAACGTTGTTTAACATCGACCAGAATACACAGCGCAACAACCCAGAAGACAGAAATCTTCATACTAAGAATCGCCCTGATGACGGTGGCAGTTTGACCTCAGAAACGTTGGTAAACATCTACCAGACTACACAGCGCAACAACCCAGAAGACAGAAATCTTCATACTCACCGCCCTGATGACGGAGGCAGTATGACCTCTGAAACGTTGTTTAACATCGACCAGACTACGCAGCGCAACAACCCAGAAGACAGAAATCTTCATACTCACCGCCCTGATGACGGAGGCAGTATGACCTCTGAAACGTTGTTTAACATCGACCAGAATACACAGCGCAACAACCCAGAAGACAGAAATCTTCATACTAAGAATCGCCCTGATGACGGAGGCAGGAAGGACCTCTGAAACGTTGGTAAACATCGACCAGACTACACAGCGCAACAACCCAGAGGACAGAAATCTTCAAAACACTGATAGTTTCTTATCAGGGTAATCAGAAAGACATTCTTCCCCTTGTCTCTGGAAAGAAGATAAACATGCGTGTAATAATAAAGGATATCACATTCAGTATTTTCTGTATAACTATTTAGACTTACATCGCTAGTTAAAACCGCAAAATATCTCTGCTGGATGCGCGACTTATAAAAGCCTGTACAAAAACATTCACACAATTTTGCAGCGTCTGTAACGTTGCCATTCCTGACTGTTAAAAACCACAAAGCTGCAACAATTTTTTTTTGCCTTGTAGAAGGCAACAGGCAATTTCTGCGACGAAGCCTACAATAAATATGACCCATTAGGCCTAACAACTTTAATGTTATGGAATCCCTGTATATCACAACAGCGTGCCATTTCTCAAATGTTTACCAACGCTTTATTAAAACCTCTCACGGTTTCCGACCCTTTCACTTGATAACAATAGCCCTGACCTCTCTGCAGCTAACTCTCCGACCGGTCGACATGAATTATACATGGTACTGAGCTCAGGGGACAAATGAATGGCTCCTGTAATTGGTTAGGACGAGCCGAGTGACGGCCGAAAGGTAACTAACACAATTAAAGCTAACTCCAATGCACTGTATCGTAGCTTATATGTCCTGGATGGTTGCTGAATTCCGAGAACTTGGGCGATGTAGGCCTCAAAGCGCAAGAGGACCCTGGGATTGCGCAACTATATGGACAAAGTTTACAGGGAACTGTGGGCAGTAACGAGCTTCAGGGACGCACGAAGTAAATCCTGGGTTCCGGGTCTTTTTCAGCCAAGTGTAACAGATATATTAAAACTAATTATATTATTAACAACATTTATCTTAACTCCATTATTATTACGTAAACACATAGGGGTAAAATGCTCATAAAATAAAAAAGTAACTAAAACTTATAACATTTTAAAGAATCTCAGAAGAACTTATACAAATGCAAATCACGAGAACTGTTATATAGAATTCCCTGCCAGAAAATGTATTTACGGCAGCAATTACTTATAGGCTTGGTTTATTTGTTGTAGCCAGAAGACCAGAAAATTAGGTAAAAGGTAAAGCTAACACAAGCTGTTTTCTGAGTCTGAATGGAACTCAAAAGTTAAACACATTTCGAAATGCGTTGTGTAGATGTAATATGTAAAAGATTAAATTTAATATGACATTTGCCTACAAAACTCTTTATAATGGAGGAGGGAAGAGATATCACAGTAAATTAAGTGGGCTTTGTTTAAAGCAATGGCCCAATACCTCAATCCACACTACCGAACTGAAGCACATTTAATTAAATTATGTCTTAATTACTTTGTAAAATAAAAGAACGTAATACTACTGAAATTCCTTCCACGTTATTCACAAAATGTAGTGCTTCTTTCTTAGATCGTAAATTGTGCTATGTCCATTTCATTTTAACTTGATTTCACACAGGGTGTCTGATACACTAAACGCATATTTAAGAAAACCATAAAAGACGTTTTAAAATGTGCTACCTCCACGTTTATTCACACAATTTCCAATTTACCCGTCACTGTTATCCTACCATTTGACACTACGTACCCTAAACAGTCGGAAAAGCGTCTTTAAATAGAAACTCAAAAACAAACCATTGACCTAATTTCTACTTCCACACATGTTATGTAGTGACATTTCCATAATTATCTCTTCTGATAAGTTTGTCCAATTTTCATTCCCTTCAGTAAAATGTGCGTTTACCTTTACTCAGTCTGAACCAGACTCGCGCCCAATATAATTAATTTTTTTAATTAAAATTTGACGAAAAAACCCTGCTTGAAATGATTTACTATAAATACACAATTTAATAACTAAACTCATTAAAAAACAAAACTACAAATCATAAAACACAGAAGCCAGGAATTTTGAATCTGGTCTTTAAAGGTCATAACGTTACACTTGAATGAGATAAGAAATGCATTATGAGGCCTACGCAGTCATGTAATTAAATGTGCATATAGTAGGCCTACACGTGAGATCAATTTAATCTATGCTTTTTGTTTTGTGGCTGTTTGTAATTGAATAATAACGGATAATTCCATTCCAGCTACGCAGTGCCTGATGTAATACGGCAAACGTTGTTGTACTTAGTTTGGGCGTGACTGTATCCAAGTTGCGTCACTAACAAGATGGCCCTCTCCAAGTGGTATGAATCTTTAATGAGAAGTTGTCGGGGCGTTTAAGGAGACCAGTAACCTGCGCTGCAAAATATTCGGAACACTTTGTTGAACATAAATTAGTCACCAGTGAAGAACTTAATTTGTGGTACACTCACGGCGGAACCCCAACAGAATAACCACAACGAATGATAAAACCATGGATTGTGGTTTGTGGCGCAATGCAATCTTATAAGTGGTAAAGGGCGTTTTAGAAGAACGTGTCATCTTCACATTTTGACCGCAATAAAAACCTCAAATTTCACTATTTAATAATTAAGAGTGATGATTATTAGTCTTCGTCTATATGACATAATCCCATCTCGTTTTCCACCATTTATCTCTATCCATTATGGACTGTCGACATGTTCTTTCCGTTGCTTTCTATACATATAACAACATTCTCAACTGTGTTATTTTTAATATTCAAAATACTGATTTAGAATTTTACAAGAACCTAAAGAATGAAACAGTTCCCTTCACGAGTTTAAACAATATAACAGGCGTTGTTTCAGTCTACACAATAAATTTATTAAAAATTATGTGCTAATTAAAGTCATATCACAGCCACAATATATTTGGGTATAACATATGACCAGCATTAAGTAGTATCCGAATATAATAAAAAGTAAAAATTTAACTGTATGATATATTTTAATAAAATTTATGTTAACAGATTAAAGTCGTTAAAAACTTGAACAATAAAAAATTACAATTCTAAGATCGTATGCGACCTGATGAAGGTGAAGTGTTACATTAAAACATGTTTTGCCTATAAAGAAACTATTAATATATAATTTATAATAAATTTATTGTGTAGAAGGAAATAATATATATCATATTACACATCAGGATGCCTCGCCTCAAGGAGGTTCAAGCAAGTTTCTGTCCTGAACTCTTCCTAGCTAGTTAGTGCCCTACAGCAACAGGTCACATGAGACGTACAGATTAAACAGGCCTCTACTGCACGTAGCACGTACATGAACAAGGTAAGCACCTCAAACTACTCTACTTGGAGGTACGTTGCTACTTATCGCTATCCCATTTGAACACTAATTTCAAGTTAACACTAAACATGACAAGTGGTTTACCACAGGACTCACACAGACAATAGGCCCACACTTACAATCACAGTAACGTACTAATTACAAGTTCGCTACCAGATTTTGGGACACGATAATCATAACGATATTCTCTTAAAGGAGCAGGTATGTAAACATGAAGCAGAACTTCCTAAATAAGTGTTGGACGTCGCCTATAAAGAGTTCACCCACCACAGTTCTGCTGTTAAGAAACCCATGTACATATTCTTTCGGAACAACTGAATAGATCTACACATATTTGTAGACAGTGTTTATTTTTAGTAACTCTTTAAGAGTTTGTTTCCATGGTTGTTTCATTATCAGGCCTACTGATATTCTGTCAGACAACGTTCTCCGAAGCACACCGGTATATATGGAAACCTCATCACACACACGTAACAGATTCTCACCTCAATTTCCTGGGTTTTCACTGTTTTTCATCAGAAACAATCACAGCCTTCTAAGCAATGTCAGGAATATTTTTAAACTTTAAATGTACAGATTCAACACGTCGCTATATGTTTAAAAAAAATTTCGATCAAGCAAAATGATGCGGAGTTTAAGAAAACTCTAAAGATAGGAGCAAAATCAACGCAATTCTACGTAGAATCTTGAATATTTATAACGCACTGAGATGAATTTGGGCTTTCAAAAGTTTTCTCAGAAGTTAAAAATATTATGCTGTAACGATATTTCCAGATTCTCGTTTCTTTTTCAAGACCTAACAAACCGTTCTAACCAAGGAAGGTGAAACTTTTTCTGGCCGAGATATTTTAAAAATAAAAAAACTACTTTGTAACGAGCATGCTTTTGGAGAGTCAAAATAGAAACAATATTGCAGAATGAACGCGTGCCTAAATTCGCACTTCCATGATGACGATGCCATTAACCACTAACGTTAGCATGAAAATAATTGGACGAACTACAGGTGAAGGGATCCAGCTGACTGCTGTGCAAGCAACGCATTGAAAAAGTACCTGGTTAGCTTCTCGACCGGGCCGCAGGAAATATTGTTTAGAGAAATTGTAGTGATTTTCATCCTCTCACGGACCATGGCGTGTTACCAGCCACACACTCAAAACTAATGATCTCAATACATTGCATCCGTAATCCAAGATGTGCTAAGAAATATGGCGTATATGTTAAAATACTAATAAACACTGCCGCTAACCCACTAAACAACAAATATCAGAATAAGGAGGTCCCGCCTGCACGTATTAAAAGGCTAAGTACATCACATGTTATGTAACAAGAGTTACATGTCTAATTAACCCCTCAGTGCCAGAGTAAAATTTACTTTCGTAATCGTAGGCCTTTTCTTCAGAGCACATACAAGCATGCCTTCTCAAGAGAGGCATATGATGATCTTCGACATAAAGACTTGAGCAGATTCATCAAAAATTTACGCAAACCATATTAAATGTTTAGTCATAGATGCGGTTAAATATAATTCCACTGTATTAATAAATATTAATAAATAATATCACTGTGACTAAACAACAGCCCACGTAGCTCATTTAACCCACTCGCACCAGTTCGCGAGTTGTCTTCAGACAATGAAAATCCAAGGATGTCTCTTCCATAAGTGCAACGAGTGTTCACTATCGAACACTACCTGGCATCTCGTTCATACTTAACTTGTTAACTTGCCAGAATGAGTTCAGGGATACAATTCCTGATTAACCTATGACAAACAAATCGACAAAATCTCGACTGGTGAACCGTTTCTGTGACACACAAACTCTTCGCTGGGTTGCATCATACTTGAGGAAAAGCGCGAATGCCTTCATCGCAGAACGCGATGGACATTTTCAACACGTAATACAACACTGACTTTTGTTTTCTGACTTCAACGTAATTTCGTTTTTTTTTTTTAAAATAGAACATGTGTCAGGCGTGGGTTGTGTGACTTTTCGATCATACTGTATTTGTTTGAGTAATATGGCCGTTCTATCGAAAGATTAAACCTTCACAATGTTCAAAATGAAGCCTACAAGAGGACGGAGTAATAAATTAAATTTACGTAAGCCTCTTAATGAGAACACACGGGCAATATATGGAAGGTTAACAAAATGACAAAAGTCTAACATAAATTAAATATGAATCACAAAGACAAGAGCTTTGTACTCGGTTGAGAGACAGTAATCCCGCTAATTACGTTCTCTCTCATTTCGATGGAGGGCTGTAGCAGATAATGTAGGCCTACCATACGCGGTTCAGCTGCAACATGTGATGTGGCTTGGGTCAACAGAGCCACATATTACTACTACGTGTATAATTTCAATTCGTCTCTGACCTTTCGTATATTTCGACACATAAATAACATTGGAGTAGGCAGCATGAGATTGCCTTCATTCTTTAACGCTTAAGGAAAGTACGTGCTAATTATTAATACAAGTTTCGATGTTCGTGTATGAAACTCAGCTGAGAAAGTACAAGTTTTGATAAATATATTCATTCGAAATTCGAGTTGATAGACCCCACACGTCTACAGATAGATATCTAGCAGTCAGAAAACACTTAAAGACTGCATTAACTAATAAAATATGACAAGGATTTATAAGTGTATTAATTTGAATGTTTCATAACAAATCTTTACTTATCTTAATGTCTTTAGGGTTTCATCAACAAATCTCGCTGGCTCGCAACGCGTACAGAATTTCTCTCTGACCATTTTAGCCATAATAAGATGACGCAAAGTAACACATTAAGAGATAACTTAGCACCATTCCCATGTAAGTTGAGGTCGATTATACATTAGTACAATCTGTTGGCTGTATAAATCAGACTGCAAGAGTAGAGTTGGGTGTGTGGGCGGATTAGTGATCCTCTTCCTGCTACTGCCGGAAGGAAGAGGTCCTCATCTCTGAACCTCTCCAAATGTGTTTAACATGGGTCAATACGAACCGCAACTCCTATATAAATCAAGGAGCGGTACTAGTTATTTTAAGACGAGCAAACTTGGTATGTTGCTCGGCTGCTGCCGGCAACGATCCCCACGGCTCAAACACCACAACTGACTCGGTACAGTTCCGAGGTACAATAATGCAACATCTTAACAGCAACTATCTGGAACTGGAGCTAGAATATAATACACACTGATTTATTTTAACACTTCTTTTGACACATTTTCGAGTTCGTAATTAATTGACATTCCGTGCTTGATACTAACAGTTTACATGTACGAACTAAGAAAATCACATACTTTTGTGCTTTTGAAGTAAGTAATGCTTTCGTGTGGTTTCTCTGCCGAGTGTTCAACCATGCCAAATATATGATAATTTTTAGACGTTTTGGTTGCGGGAAGTTAGCGCCTTGCAGCCTGGTAGATACCGAACGAGGTTTCAGAGAAACTTACTGCACCTTTGATCAGGGTGATATTTTAAGTGTAACACTGTTTACATTTGGGAAATTATTGTTAATTGAACTTGTCCAAAAGTTTTCATTAATTCTACTATACTTACGCATACAAGATATAGACACATGTACAGCATAGCCACACTTCTATTTTCATTATATTTACAACTGGCCTTTTTGGCTGTTGTCAAGCACTTAAAGAAATGAATTTAATTGAATTGAAAACATTATTTGCCAGGTTTAACTTCCATATCGCGCCAAATATATTTTATTTTATGTAATCCGTAAGCTTTCCAATGTTTTCGTTACATATATTTCTATTGCTCATCTGTTTTTGATACAGTTAGTCTCTGCGTACCCACTAGGTCTATCAGAGTCTACTCTACCTTTACTGTACAACGTAATTTCAAGGCCAGTCCCTCTGCCAGATGTGTTTCTGGTGCCAATGCAGTCTGTAGGAGCATCGACATCTTTAACAAAGACCGTGTTTTGCTTACTGAGGTCAGTCAGCTTTTTAAACAATAATCTTTGTTTTTTATTGTTTATTTAGTATAACATTTTATTTTGTATGTTGTTTGTCCAAAATTAAACTGTTTTTAGTTTAATTATTACTTTACTTATCTATAAAATTTAATTTTTTACTTATTAGTTATCAATATTGTACATTTATGTTTTCAGTTCATTGTTTGTTTGCTTTTGTATTGTAATGTTTGTATTGTTGTTAGTGCTTGGCTGTTATTGGCCTTTTTGGCTGTTGTCAAGCACTTTAATAAATGAATTGAATTGAATTGTAGCAAGCTATTCGCTGTTCTCAAGAACTTAAACAAAGGGGCTGCATTGAAACATCGTCATTTTAAGTATTATTATCACTGTAATCAATATTTCAGTAATAATCATCACCATTATAACTTCACAGCGAAAATTATTTCTCAATTCCTTGATAGTGTCCTAATACTGCATTGTTCCTGAAGATTCAAGTTAATGACACAAATATTTGCACGGAGAAGAATGTTATTACCAACAAAACAAAACAATTACAGATTTTAGAATGTCATCGTTTGAAATTTCGATCGTAATCATCTGGTCTCTACCAATGTGCCTAATCTTCAGGGAGTTATCAAGATTTTGGAGGAACGTAAGTATTACATTTTACATTTCATGGCGTCACAACCCTACAGCCCAGGAGACCATAATGCACAGCAACGTCCTATAAACTGCGTGATGTGTTACTGACCGCTACTGGAAACTGGTTATGAAGAATCAATATTGGTATCTTACCTTCCTGCGGCAGCACGGAAAGCGTGATAGGACTTGGCAATAAAGATGATATTCTGGGTTGTGGCGCTGTGTAAAGTCTATGTATGTACCAATGTTTCGAAGAAACATACAGAAATTGCTATAAGTTTACTGACGTTTCTGGCGTGTTTGATACCTTCGCCATTGGGGCGATGACATCGTCCTGATGATAGACGGTACAGCCGGTAAACGTCTATCAGACTACAGACGCGACTGTAATCTTGAGAATTGCAAGGAATGCAGGAAGTCCGAAGCGTTAAACGTAGACCCTATCTTTCCTACTTCACCCCACTTCCTCACCCCGCAGTCTCAAGATTACAGTCGCGAACTATACATTGAACAACAACCCATAATACAGCCATTTTCATAATAGCATCCGTGAAAACCTGAAATTTCACATAGCACACAGTCTCCATGTTCAGGGCCCGTGCATTTTAACTTTGAGTGCTTACTAAATTAAGAAACTACAATTTATGTCTTTCGATTGGGACATATTATATAACTTTTAAATAGGCCTTCTGCGTATCTTAACAGGTATTTACATTCAAAACGTAACATTTCAGTTGAGAAGAGTCTCATGAAAGTTGTAAGCACTTTAAAATGCAATGATTACTACCTGGAATAGTATCAAACGAAATTACCCCAAAAAATCCGCTTTCAAAGTTTGATGCCTGGATATTAGAGAAGAATAAAAACATTATATTCCAATAGTCAACGTCTGTATTGACTCACAAAACGGAATCAATATCAATGGAGATTTAACGTTTCTTTTTTTTTCGTAAAACTATTGTACTGTTCACAGCCGAACAGTAGAATTTGTCAACGTGAAGACTCTGAGGTACAGAAGGTGGCGGGCGTTAAACACAGAATATATACCAGACAAATAAAAGACACCAGCGGTAGAGCCCAAAGTTTATTGAATTGACTGCCAGTCACCGATGGGCTTTTAGGAAAAGGAGTGTATGAGAGACAGACGCGTAGGCCTACATTGGCAAAGGAGAAGAGGCAGGAGTGAGGAAGGCAGGACAAGAGAAAACTGTGACAGGAAACAACGACGCGACACACGTCTCTGACAGGTTTGTGGGTAGCGTCCAGAAAAATTCCAGGCAAAAACAGCACACACAAGCAATGATAGGAAACATGAAGAGAAGAAAAACCTCTCTGTGAAATGCTGGTAGCAGAATAAGGAATCCGAAGTTCTCTGAGAGAGTTTCTGATGCTAGAAAGGAAAATGGAGACACACGGATGGTAAGGAGGAGAACTGACTTTATTCGACCAAGTTATAGCTGGAAAGCACTCGCTTTCATTTAGCCTGGAGGAACCAGAAGAGTGAAAGCGGAATAAGAAGAAATCCCGAAAGTGTAGTCTAGTTTTGAAGCCTCGCCATAGAAAAGAAATAGCCAAGGAGGTTTTAAAATGGAATGGATATCGTCTGTGTTTCCACGTAATTGAGAATGAAGCTCTACTTTCTTCACTACTATGTGAAGATAAAAAGAAAATTGGTATTAGTTCCCTTGCTCACCCAACACCGACAAAAATTTTCTTTTCTCACTTTTTATATGTTTCCACAGGAATCCTTAGAGAATTGTGCATTTGATTGCTGTATCCGACACCAGGGTGTGTAAGAGCGGAGAAAAGGAACACTCAAATATCTGCGTTCCTATCAGGAAAAGAGGTTCTAAAGAAGTCCGTGTTATCGTCTCTTGTGCCACCAACATAAACATGCCCTACTTTAATTCATACGATTATTGTTGCTTACTAATTATGGTGATAACAGTAACAAACATGGCGGAAAAGGATGTAAGGGCATTCCAGTTTGCACTGAGAGCCTTTCACTCACTTCCAACTAGTTTAGTACTGCGAGAACGCTGTCCTGACTTTCGTTCCATTTCTTATGTTAATACCTAACAAAGTGTCCTCGAAAAATGATCCACAACATGGACCGTGTCTTAGCAAGGCGTTTAGTCGCTGCCTCCTCTTGGCAGAGGAACGGGTTACCGCTCAGACCAGTCCACGTGGCAGTGGGACAGGTTTATCTCCGTGTCTTTCGGTCTTCTCCCGTCAGTATCACTCCTCCACTGCTCCTGCCTCACTCATATATCATATAAGGGACAGACAAGGGGCCCGTTAGTGGCCCAGTTCCCCAAAGACACAGTCTCGCCTCTTCGCAACAATAACAATTCCTCAGTATTCTTAAATAATTCACAGTATATTATGAACTCCATGAACGTCCAAATATGAAGAAAATACCGTCGCGTGGGAAGTTATTTTGTCGGTGCCTGCTTTGTTGTTCTGGTACATAAAACAAATCCCCTATTAAGGATGTAAGGCAAAATCACAGAAAGGAAAACAAACTCCGGGTAAGCTAACTTAGGCAAAATCCCGCTCGACTATGAAACGCATTTTACAACTAAAAGGCTTAATTAACTTCCACAATCAAGTAAAAAAAAATACGTAGGGAAAAGAATGACACACACACAGGTTACCAACATCGGCGCTCTGAGTGGTATTTAAGTTCAGGGAACGAGAAGTTCGTAATATCGGCGATGTCTGAGGTTGAGTGCTGCTCGTGGGTGCCGTTTCATGTTGCACCACAGTCGCCAGGACGACAGCGAAGTTTTTCTGCTGAAGCTTGTTATATCGTAGCTTTTGTTGTTGGGTTATTGTTTTTGAGACGGCTCAACAAATGCGGCAAGACAGAAACAGACCTTCTGGAGAGATTGGGAGAGGGGAGAGAAAGAAAACAGAGTGGGTGATCGAACGAGAAATGTCATTTTCCGGAACCGGAAATCACGTAAAGAGCTGAAATGTCACTGTGATTCTATTGGAAATAAAAGAGACGAGTTGAATGTGGAAGAACAAAAAGGAATAAAGACATTTGTCCTAGTGTCCCCTTTGAAACACTTTATAACTTGACACCTTTTGACATCCAAAACGAAAGGAAAGTGAAAGTTGAAATCCCCCAATTAGGTTCGATTACTGCTACAGTTAGAAACAGAACAACAAAGTTTGGAGAATTTTCGCATTCTAGCGAGCGCACACGACTTCAAATGAAAAGTTTTGGACTCCTGTAACGTGCTGCTGTAATCTTCCGATTTTTGAATGTCGGAGAAGTGGGTGTGTGTGTTCGGGATCAGTGCCAGATGGAGTAGAAGAGATGATTCAAGAACACTTATTCTACTGTCTTACACCTCAAATTATATATTTACACTAAATCAGGAATACTTAACTCTAGTTCAGAATTCTAAACATCAAGTACAGGTAATACCAAAGCCCATCATTTTAGCCAATCTTTATTTTACCTAAAATCTATCTTACTTTTATCAACCTAAGCTCAAAAAAGTTTTAAAAGACCGGAAGGAATTTCACACCTAACAGTAACACATAAAATTAATGTATGAGAGAGTTAAATACCCTTAATGACGTCATATTATGTTTATTTTATTTAGTGTTCTGTCTGATGACAGGTCCATATGAACAGGATCCTTCCATCCTTTTCTCGGACTGGGACCTGTTCATATACGTTCTTGGCAGATGATCCAGAAGTGGTTTGCCATTGCCTTCTTCTGTGTGTGAATGGAGTAATTGTTGGGATGCTACGGAGAAACCGGGGAAGCCCCCGGAGAAAAACTCCGTGTTGCCTAGACCACGGCCTTGCCCAGTACAAGTTATAAATTCGGGCACCGCCGAGAATCGAACCCGAGACCCCAGTATCCGTGGAGTAGAGTAACGGAGATAAATGGAATTCACAATTCAACCTAAACTTTGTGTAAAAAAGAAATTCAGAAATGGCCTGCAGTCGTTGGGGTACAAAAGTTTTTGACGATGATAAGAACCGTTAGAGCCGTAGGAGGAATTCGAACCCAGTCAGCAACGCAGATTGTTCTAACGTCTTCAGGCAGCAATAATACTGCAGACCAAAGACGTGCCTTAAGGTTGAAATGAATTTCAATTTGCCTCATTTTGAGTCCAATTAAATGAAAGTTAACCCGAGAAGCAGTACAGTGTCTCGTAGAATTCAACTTTTCTAGAGATTACGGGGAGGCAGCTATGAACCAAGTAAAGTACATAAAAAAGGAAATTTTTTCATTTTTACCACTTTGTTCCGATATGACCCATCACTCAAACGAATAACAACAAAGAAAGCTAATCTTGGTATTGTATGCAACAAGAAAATTTTTCATAATTATAAACTACTACATTTTAAGTAATGCCAGAACTAAAATACAGAATCAATCAGTATAAATATAATAAATCATGTCTGTTGCAGGGACTCAGGGTACAACACACATTTTATGAAGCCGATTGTTCATTACAGGCCGTCATCAAGAAACGTAATAAAACTGAAAATATAAATGTAAAATATGCATTACATAAGTAAACTCCCTTTACCGTAAACAATTCATTACACAAAACAGAGCAAAAGCTTTGTACATAGTCTCATCTTCAAGTTTTATCTCTGTATTTAGCTTGAGAAAATTAATGGAATTCTTGTTAAGCAGCACATTTTCACCACTGACAGATTTAACTTGCAATTTACTAAAAGTATATATAACAAATTAACAATCACATTGTACACAAATAATCAAATTTTCCCACGTAAGACTTAATGCTTTCACAGGGCATTAACGTTATAACATTTTCTCGATGAGTCAAAATCCAACGTTTCGAAGACTGTCCCCATCTTAGGGTAAGATTAAGGAGTCAGCAGAAAGTACATTTTTCGCCACTTCTAACCACTCCTCAAATTTACCCTGAAGATGGAGACGTTGGCATATGGCTCAAAATTAACGCGGCTAATCGACCGAAAGAATTTTATATTTTCCGACGTATAAAACAGAAATAATAAAAAAACAACATTAACGTTGAAGCACTCCTTACTGGGAACTGTTTTGTAATTGTATAAGGGTTGGGTGTGTTGTGATCTGGGGAATATGGCGGTTAATATCTCCTGAGATGTACCGGAGCAAGACTGTCATGTTAGGTTCAAAATGTAAGACAGTCTTCAGGAAAACGCAGGAACAGGAATATTCCCGTGGGAACAAGGGGAATGCTGCTCCTGTTACACAGTCGACAATGTATCCAGTCAGGTTTTCCCTCCCGTCGTCTTACTTCCATGTGCATGAACCTTAAAGTTACAAGAGACTTTCATATTCAAGAGGAAGTTTTTATTGGTCTCTTAGCAACTAAAATCTTTGCTCCAGTGAAACTGCAGGACAAGAAAACAGATTATTAACTCAAGTATATATTTCGAGATTTTTATAAAACATGGAATCAAATATTTTATATGGAATATAAACACAAGGGCAATTTTATGAACCAGAAAATGTCTGAAAAAGTAAGACTACACGCTACACCAAAAGCGATCCTAAGTACTTTTACTTAACGTCATACCGCCCTACATAATTTCATGCTAAACGAAGCCGTGATAAGCTACACAGCTTCATAGTAAACAGGCCAACGTTTAATTCTTCGTAAAACCCGCATGAGATATTCATATAAAATTGTATCTAGAAAACTTGTAGCGAAGAGACCGTTGCATTGATCTAGCGGTAGATGAGTCTAAAATAATAAAACGTATCTTGAATAGAGTACGAGGATATGGACTGCATTTATTAGACTGAAATGACATGCAAATAAATCTGGCTGTACGAAGACGGAACCACAGGCTATGTAGCATGAAAAGGGGCCTCCTAGTCATTGAAGTTAGCTGACGCTAAACACACAAGCACTGTTCTTAAGGCAAAGATCCTACGTCAAGTGATGCAATTCTTGTAAACCTAGTATAGACAGCTGAAAAGTTTAACCATCCATTTCCGGGTACGACTGAAAATATTTAAAGACTATTACAAAGAAATCACCTAGAAAATTTTCACATATTTCTATTTGTGGTTATTTAATAACAATATCAGTAGCCAGACTGCAGAGCGACGAGCTACAGCATACTTAATGAACAATGAATTGGAAGAATGTGGAAGGAAATGCAAGCAAGACTACAAGAAATTAATTATGTACGGCAGCAGAGTTAATTATTTCAGATAATTAATATCGTCTGGAAGTGAACTAAAAACGTCTAAATTCAAGATGAAACGTATTATAACATTGCTGCACTGTTAGAGAGCAGTAGAATACACAATTTTTAAAGTTGTTTGTTTGTTCATGGGATCCTTCTTATGAAAGACTATCCAGCCTGTCTGTCTGCAACGCAACATTTCAATATATATTCGTTTAGTTATGATTTCACTTCTCATATGTAGATGTGCCTCGCTTTGTTATTCGCGTAAAGTAAATATTCGGATTCTTATTGCTATTTGGAAGACTGAAGCCAGACTCCCCTCCTCTCGAACTATCGACTTCTTGTTTTTCTCAATTTCAGTTCGACGTAACTGTGTAGAAGTTTCGTAAGGAAGGAAAACACGTAGGAAAGTATTATTACTCCGCTAAGTTCGCTTTCATTCGCCAAAATACACAAGCAAAACGTTTCCATAGCAACATGGCACAGTTCTGCAACAATAGAGTAACACGATGTATTATAAAGTATATATGGGGAAAGATAGAATGAGGAAACTAGAAAGGTCGGATAAAATGGAATGGAAATTCTTTTAAGCACTTTCAAAGTCTTGGGTTCGTTCTCAACTCCTAATCTTCTTCTCTATTCTCACCCTCCTTCCCCACCATCCGAGAAACTCTCTTGTTTTATTCCTGTCCAAGTACCGAATAGAAGAACCATCGACGTTTCTCTAAGTCGAATTTACATTTGATCTCTATACAGAGAATCAGGAGACAAGACTTGTGAGAAGCCAGAGGACGGAGACATCTGTGTCTCCGCTAAAGACACTCATAATTATCTAACATGTAGAGTGCAGCACTGAGGTTCCATTTACATACTGAATTTTCACGTTATTGGTTAATCTACAAATTAGCACGCGATTACTTAAATTGTGTCCCTTCCTTTGAAAACATATGCATACATTATCTGATTAAATGTTGTTTTCTGGAACTAGAAAATCCCGACAAAAGCATTAAATGGAACTAATATTTTAGCCATAATTTCGTAATTGTATTTACATGGAACCCTTAATCTGGCATTAAAAACATTTATGGGATTGGGTTACGTAACCATCTCAATTTTCCGAAAAGTGTAACCTACATATTTGTATGCAAATGCACGTAGGAGGGCAATATTTACATAATTTGTATGCATTTCATTATAAACACTACTCAAAGGTTTCAGATCAATAACTCTTTTGCGAGTTCGTGTATGATCCTGTGACATAACACAGAGAGACTGAACTTTTGTACAAGGAGAGTGTGCACATAAATCTCAGAGGTTAACAGCAAATACTAAACTAGAAGAAGACATACAATTCTGTTTCCTTGAAGTGTCATGGGACACTGTACTTGATAGTTAACATATGACAAGGATGGAAAGGCCAACTCCAATCCAGAAGACGCATTTTTAAATGCGCTTTTCATGTGTCCGCATATCTCAGTGGTCTTGGAGTTTGTCACTACAGCTACCACTGTGAAGAACCAGAACGTATTTTTCGTTGAAGCCTATTTCGTTAGAACAATAAATATATTGAAAAACTGTTTCACGTGAAAGCTGCAGATCTTAATGATGTCTGTATTCTGTTCCATATATGCGTTCAATTCGAGAACTTTTTACAAAGAAAGCCTATAAATTAAATGCAAAACGTTTGCACGATGTTCTATTAGGTATAAATATTAAAGTCATTGTTAGTGCTTATGGATCCGACAGGATTTCTTTCCATCCTTCTAAAAGTTTCATTTCTACTATAAAAGAAACATTCAAAAGAGTATTGTTTAGGAAGAAATAATTGCTTTTACTAATGTTGCAATCTGAAAAAGAAGAGGACTCCATAAGTCGAAGGGTTATAATTACTTTGCCAATTCTTTCTTCCTTCAACAGTCTCGCTGTTGCAGGAAGAAGTTTCTCAAGTCCTGTCACAATAAGCAAAGCACAAAGAAAACTAGAGAGATTGCCACCTCATACCAAGTCCCTTTCTTCTTCTTCTTCTTTGGCCCTACAGCACGATGTGAGCCTTTGCCTCCTCAGGTCCCTTCTTTAAAAGCCTATATTTTATTACGTATGTTATTTTTAATTTAAGCTTCAGGGGATGGGTGAGCAGAGTAAAAGAGATAAATTGTGTATAAATCTTACATGCAGACGTCATAATGATATGAAAGAACGTTTCTTGAAGGGTCTAATCTAACCCGAGAACAGCAAGTCTCGAGAAACACGCTGTAGCGTTGGGGATTTTAAAAGAATACTGCTTGCAAAGCTAACGATGCCTCGGCAATTTACTGTCGGCGCATATAAGATGCCTCATAACCTGTTACATGAAACTTACTGTCAGTCTGTTCCAATAAATATATGTTTTAATTGAAACTTTGGGAATGGTGTGAAAGTTGATTGGTTAATTTTCCTCACACTTGTTGCAGTGAGATATTATCTTGTAGGAGTCACTGGAAGAGACAAGTCTACACACTAAAAGCTGATCTGTAGACTCGCATATTAAGCTTCTACTTCAACATTTATATAAAGTCGCGAAAGAAGAAACAACACTATATGTGGTACAACTGTTGGCAGATCAGGAAGAAATGTACGAGGTACCCGGATCTGACCTCAATCTAAACAGCGAGGCTCGTAATAACGAAATATAAAAATAGAATATGAAACAAGGAGCTAGCAGACTACATTATGACATATGACTGTGTAGAGTAGATGTTGTTCTAGGGGAATATAGGCTAACTGATTTAGATTTTAAATTATATAATCCCATAGAGTCACTATTCTTTACTCTACAAAGCAGAGTCCTTCGCGAAAAACTAATATTGAACTCATCTAGTCAAAAAAAATTCCCGCCGTTTATGAAACTACAGAGTTATATAACACGTGCACAAGAGCTCACCACTGAACATTACCATTTCACATTAATCTAGTCCACAAATTCACACTCCATTACTTTAAGATCAAATGTGATTTTATCCTTCAATCTATGCCTAAATCCTAAGTGTTCCCTCTCCGTCAGGTTTTCCGGAAAAAAAAATATTCTAAACATTTTTATCCCCTGAGTTCTACATGTTGCACCCATCTCACCGTTCTTCGTTTGCAGTACTTGAAAGTCGTAAAACAGTACGTTTGAATCCAGCTGTGTTTACAGTATTAATTCTCTTAATATTTGCGCTACTTAAGTTTGATGCAGCAGACGAGTTGGGTTGTTTTATTTAGATACACGAAGTTCTCTTCGACAATATTCCTTCCACGAATTAAACAGCTTTGAGACAAGTTTCCCATTTCATTACGATTCTCCAGAGATGAAACACATTCAGAGGAAAAACATTCCCAGCCACTAAAGCGTTCGGAGCAGCATTAAAATGCGTATATCAAAGACATGAAACGGAAGTCATCATTGGCGTGTTGGTACAACGGATAATGATGGCGGTTGGAGCCACTAACGTGATAGTAGTACAAAGGAGCAAGTAAACAGTTCTCTCTTTTCAGTAGTAATTAACAGAAGGTTATATAGTCTAAGAGTGGTAACGAAACAAAGAAGAGTCCTAATTGGGACATTTCACAGCGTTATTCAGGGTGGTTTTACTTTATTTTTCCTCGATGGAACGAGAGTCATAAACAGTGACGTGAACAAATACAGAACTACGGCCTCAGTTCCTGATAATATTCTACCATCTACACTATTTGTAAATGTATGCAGACATTTGTTCCATAGCTTCACTATAGCTCTGTATTGATACGACGTCATGACAAGGGGACACTGACCTGAGCGAACTACTAGAGTCATCGTATCAACCAGATTCCGAACTCGGTAGGTGAACGTCGACTAACACCACATCGCCGACACGAAAGTTGAACGTATTTTAACTAGGCTTAGATTTGTATTGTCGATTACGTTCTTATGGCTTATGATACCGTGTGGATTCTTAACAACATTTCAGAAAGAATTTGCTGTATCCATTTTCAGGGCTTAAGTAGGGGTATTAGGAAGTGGACTGTTTACCTAGAGTTAGAAGAAGGGATACGTTAGGGGGATGTGGCCAACCAGAACGAAGAAATGAGGAGATGATCTGAGCCAATAGGGTGCCATTATGTAGGGAAACATATAGAAGGGATGCGTCAAACGAGAAAAAGCCAACCAGAGGGTAGATTCGAGGCTAAATTCGGAACAAAGACAAGGGATTGGGATCTGATAAGAGGTTGTGTATGCAATAGGTAGAATCCATACCAGGAACGAGATTGGAAGGCTGGGAAGAGAAAGAATCGCCCATTTTCGGAGACCAAAGGTGAGGGTAGACTGAAGAGGAAATCCTCTTGTGAGTCCACACTGAGTCTCAACCCAGGACACCAACATTGACATAAGAATCTCAAATCGAACATCGAAGTTCTTCATTTAAATGCATTCCGAATTGCTTGTAACACACTATACATTCAATCAGGCACATTTAAGTATGAACTGAGAAGCTGATTATCGCTGATTTGTCATAAAGATCTCTGCCTTTTAAGAGCCAGAAAGTGCATTATCACGTCCATGAAATGTGCTATATCCTCAGACAGTTAAATCCAGTCACCATTCTCCTAAATACTTTTATTTCTTCTCCCATCTACTCCTAGGTCTGCCTAGTGGTTTCTTCCCTTTAAGTTATCAACTACAATAGCACACGCAATTTTCATTTCCTACATGCGTGCTACTTGTCTGAAGCTTACCATTAATCGTATTTAGGACTTACAAAGTTCCTCATTACGTAATTATAGCTTCCGTCCTCTCCCATAAGTCCATCTATTCACTAGCACACAACATTCTCAAACCTTTATAATCCATGTCTATGAGAGACCAACATTTACACATATAAAGAGATGTAATTATAGTTCTGTATCTTGAATCTTTAGGATTTTACATGGACGTTTCATAATAAAAGTAAAATATCTTAACACACGTAAAGTAAAAAGTACTTTTACAAAAGAACTACAAATGGTTTTATTGCATGGGCATATGTATATATGATTAGCATTGTTAATTCCAAAAAGTAGTCATAGATTTCAACCACTCCTCGACTGTTTTTATAATAACATGTGTCTGTATACTAGGCATATATTATTTACTCACATCCTACTTCGATAGCTTGTATGCCTATAGGCTAGCAAATTCTATCGTTCAGAATCACAGCTGATAAAATAGCAAGCTCTTCTCCAATATCTGTGCGTCGCGAACTGATCTCCGGGATTCACAAATTTTGAACTTATCTAAGTCTTCTTGAGTTTCCAGCGGTCACAGGAATTTAAAACTTTAGTTTTCCTGTTGGAGAAAGAAGAAGTTCCTTTTCTCATTCGTGGTCGTCAAGCAAGAGGCGACTAACAGAAGAGCGAGCGAATCCATTGGTAATTATAAGTGCGAACTCGTCACCCCTTCCTGATGCCGGCAGTTTCACAAACTTTCACGTGCTCTTCCGTTACAGGAAGTCAACTTGAAAACTTCAAAGTTCTGCGGTCTGCCTACTAGTACCCTGCTCATACACACAATAACAGGAGGCAAAATATATTATTGCACTAATAGGCGCCTTCCAGGCTTTCTCGACAGTTGTAGCAGACGCCTAGGCTGTATTACAAACAGCAGACCTACATTTACTAAGGCGAAGTCTTACATAAGGAAATAACTAATGTCATTCAGGAGGACAGTACGCGCTTAACAGAATTCAGGGTTCTAAAGAAAGGATACAAACGTTATTGTTACTTTCAAAATATACTGTTCGCTATTAACATCCTTACAACTTTATACTTAAAAGTTAAGATCTATTACTTTAATGTTATCTCGTCAGCTTCGATTAGAAGATCAGAAAAGATCCTCTGTCGAAATAGCTAGTATTAAGGCCAAACCCAGGATCTCTGTAATAAGGAGCAGAATTGTTAATCTAAGTCATAAGTAGTTTAGGCAAGATAGCAGGAAAAGAATTTTACTTTTGTGCTGTAATGACAGTCTCATTAATATAAGGAAAAGCTGCTTAAATGTGAGCACAGTACAAACCTTATCCGAAAAATGTGTTTGTGTACAGATGTAAGCTACATCGTTCTCTCGCGCTAAAGGAAGAATAGCTATTTTAACATATTCGAGATGAGGGAGTTAGTATAAAATGGCTTATTGTTAATGAAGAAAATGGGAAAGCATTAATGTAAAGTCAGAGTAAATGAGAAAATAAAATAGAAAGATGTAGGGATTGGAAGTCCGTATAGCAAGAGAATTGCTTTATAACAAATAAAATTAAACAAAAACAAGAAGAATGGTCTTACAGGATATTCAGTTTGGCGAAATTTTAACTAGACTAACTGCATAAAAATTAAAAAAGAGAGTAAAATTGTATGTTAATATGCTGCAATAATATTTTTAAATTGTCAGTGTTTCAGTAGATATATATCTTGTCTCGCAATTCAATAGAGGCCTATAGGTTTTCACTTTCTTACAGCATGATAACTACCTTGAGAAATCGATAGAACCGGGAAGTTAAGCGTTTATTTGCTGAAAAAATTATCACCATAACTCAAACAGTACCTAAACTTCTAGTTTTAACAGCTAAAGTTTAGCGGCGAAGCCTCGGCTAACAGAAGAAGACCTTCTCGCATAAAAAAGGGTAGTGTCCCTTACGGTCACACGGTTCACATGTAAAAGAAACTCCCAGGAATAAAACAAATTAGCAAAAGGTCTGGGAGACAAATTGAGTTCAAACACGTTGCTTTAAAAATTCTGTTGCATCGAAATCACAATGTAAACAAAGCGTGTGTCAACTTGCATTCTTTACTTAGACTATAAGGTAGGAGCATCTAGTTACTGATCATTGAGGAGGAATACAGCAAGTTCTGATATTTACACAGTAACGGGTGTACAATGTAAACTTTTGATTTGACACAAAAACAGTGCTTTACAGGGTTAAATAGGTACGAAGTATTATATGAAAGTTATATTATTCTCATTTTTATAACAATAGTATCATAATACGTGTGTGAGAATGCTGTGTAACATTCTGGGGGCAGGTGGAAAAATAAGAATTTTTTGCACTGAAGTTAATATGAATTTCATATTCAATTTACGAATCTTTACCTTAAGAACACTTTTCGAAGTAAATATGATCGTAAATCGAAGGATGGCTGTATTGTGTTGGTGATTACAGTTTTACTTGGCCAGAAATACAAATACGTTTACACATCAGAACTTAAACACCAGTACCTTTAGAGTTGGTTTCGCAAGCATGGGCAGAGCAGTGAACTTCATGTGACCTAACCGAGTAAATATATTGGACATGGTCCCAACTATCTGAAAGCTTGTTTCATATACCCACAACGATATTCAAAGGGAAACACTGAAACAAAATCTTCAAATTTACTTCAATCCACCCACTCGCCTTCTGTAAGGACTATGCTCACGTGTTAGAATTGTAATCTGCTATTCACATACGAAACACTAGCAACACAGACGGAAACTCCGAAATTGAATTCAATACGACGCAAACCTACTGAGGCATGGCTTGGGTTTTGTACACTTTGACTATCGCTACCTTGAAACACTATGACACGGATATGTACCAAGGCCATGACCTCTTCATACCATATTCTTCTGAAATTCAACATCCACAACTACCCAGTTATATCTCGTTCAAAAACAATAAGTCATCATTTGATAAAACGTCGAAAATAATCGAATACATAAACAACAACAAAATAAATGACCCAGTTTTCTAAAAATGATACTAGGAACACTTAATTCATCACCGTATCTATACGCCGTAGAGACAAACCGCGGTGCTGCCGTTTGAAGATGGTATAGTCAGAAATGTGAATAAAATTAACGATGTGAGTTAATTACTCTCCTGAAGTATCTTCAGTATTTTAACACGTGTGGCTCGACTTTCTGCTGTGGAGAGAACGAAGAAGCACTATTCCGTTAATAATGTGTACCGTGGCATTGTCTAATGTCTTCATTTACCTTATAGTACTTCAAGAGAGAGCACACATAAGAAGAAGGTTGCTTTACACAAAAGCGTACTGAACTACCTTGGAATTTAAGATGCTCTCTCCTCCTAAGCAGTCCTCTGCTACTAATTCAGACAACTTAACTTCCTGCAAACACCAGAACTTGGTGTTGGTACTGCTGAAGATATAATGTCGGAGTAATTTAGGATGACACTACACTAAGAAATTACTTACTTCCATTTGGTAAATGACATCGCAGTTTTGTAGAGATCTGCTAATACAGAAAGTTGAATTTCAAATGCAACCCAAACTCCAACATAGCTGATATTTTCAGCTATGTTTTTTATATCACAGGAAGAACTTACGCAAAAGCTTTACAACCCATCCTGAAAATATCCACCACCTTCTGGGAGACGAAACCTCGTTATCAATCGATGTATCTTCGTATCACTCTGCACTTTCCTGTGACGATATGCTACTTGCTTCACATACAACAGCAAATGATCTGCACTTTTTAATATTAGTATATTAGTTTACCATTCAAAGTTACAGAACCTAGGAAATGAACAGAGAATCAGTAAACCTGTCTCCACCGGGAACCTGAAAGTATCGGTTCATCAATCTCCTAGGAAGAAAACCGTGGATTTGTCTTGAAATAGACCGCAATAATTATTCTCAACAGTCTCTTTCATTCAATTGTACTTCACGTTTCAAAGCGTAGTGAAAGATATTACGTACCGCCTGATGTAACAACAATAATTTGGCGTTCTGCCCTTATAGTGTATTTGTGGATGACATATAATTATCGGAGTATGTAGCGGTTATTTCCTGAAACAACATCAACTGACTGATATTTGTAACTTATATGGGCTGAGTTTTTTAACATATGGATTGAATATTTAAATATTAGCAATATGAACTTTGGCTTCAAAAGGTTAATCACCTTTAGCCTCAGATGTTCATACGGGGTTATATCTGAAGCGTCTTCATTACTTCTTCCCAACACTTGCTGTGTTTCGAAATAAAAAGTCAGGCAAGTTTATGTAGTTGCAGTACCACCAAAAGATAACAGAAACCTCACATATCCGATCTCATTCCAAGTCAAACAGCACCCTTACCGTCACGTGATAATAATCTTCAGTGTAGAGTTTAGCAGCTTGAATTAGTGAGGTGCAATAAGCAACCTTAGTGTAAAAAATGTATGATATATATGCATGACGCACCTCACAAATCAAAAGCGAAATACAAAAATACAAACTACCAGAAAACATAGTCCAAATGTCATAGACAACATTATAACCTGCTGAAGAAAGGAAGAGTTTTCGGAACTGAATGTTTACTTATTATTTAAATTACCAACGGGCGAAATAGCAATAACAAATAAATACATAAAACACGTTTAAATAATCTGATCATAAATAAATCATAAGGCCTGCTAATAATTAAATTAATCTAAGTTTTGTTTCCATTTTGTTTGACGATGACTTAAAAATCACAACCTATTTTCGTGACAAGCGTTCTTATGAATGGCGATATTACAGATGTCGTAATCGAACAGCATTCTTTATAGGAATTCCAGACAGATTCATCACAAGTAATAACTTTTATAAAACAGAGTCGTGTTTCCAAAACTTTGTTTTCATTTACGAGGTGTTCACATTATTAGTTTCTGTTATAAATTATGAGGCGGAATGAAACCATAAATTCAGGCAGTATTCATAATATTTACAACAGTTTTCATTTTAGAGTATGTTAAATTTTACGTTCTGTAATTTGGCTATATGCAATATCTACTTTTGAGAACTAGGGTATAGCGTAGAAGACCTTGTCGCTATTTTTTCAGACAATGCAGGACGGAAATATCTACACATTTTCTACAGATTTTACTTGTATATTGTGCTTTGTCCAACTTTATGTTCAATACGAACCATATTAATATTATTAGCTAATTATTACGTAATATATTAACTCATAGATTCTGGTGAAAAAAGTAAACTGTTTCCAACCATTTGTATGATTATCTACCACTCCTGTAATAACTACTATGAATCAGAGATTATTATTTCACGAACATAGAACGAGGTACTTTGAGTTTCCATAGAGTCACAAATCCCTCTCCGGACTGAGACGTGTTTCTATGTGTTGTAGGGACAGGAGAAGGACCAGAATCAAAGCAAGTGGCAAGCAATAAGAGAACAGATGTTGCTTCAGCATGCGGTTGTCTCCGAGATTATGCACTGTTTCGCAAGGAATTATTAAACTAATTTTAGTGTTTCTTCCTATGCGCAGTTCAAATAATCGCACTTCCTCAAGCGTGAAGTTGGAGAAGCATGTTCATTCACGTTTCAATAGGTTCTCCTGCTGCTAGTCGCGAGGGTTTCCGCCCCAGTAAATAAAGCGGTAAACCATGTAGAGTAAGGACCAAGTTGAATATTCAGTAACACAGCAGCTTCTGAAACACAAACTCTGATCGTTTCAACAACACGGCCTATAAAGACTTATACTGATAATATGAATGGTTTATTTTGCACCTACGTTCATGCGTATTTACGTATTGAATGGAATAGCAATTTCCATACATTAGAGTACCGAGAAATATATCAGTAGGCAGCTACTAAACATACACAGTTATTTCAATGTCCTCATACGAGCCGTGATTAATCACCAATCCTACGAAATAGATCATAAATTTCTTCGATCCAATTACGTATAATACTGATAATTTAAAACAATATTAATCCAGGAAAAGAACGGTGGATTTTGGCCATGAATGTGTACATTAAGAAAAGTATTACACTTACATATTTGAGGCCAAGAAAGTTTACTTAAAGTTTAGGCTAAACCGTGCTCTAGTACAACACAATTTAATCCTGGTACGTTCCAAGTGTTACCTTTTTATGGATTATATTTGAGACCTTGTGCTGCATTTCCATAATTCATTCTTTATAAATGTTAACTACACTTCTACCTATAGTTTGCTATTTGTTCTTCTATTGCATTTATGTATGAACTTACTCTGTTTTCACTTTCCACCTCATCAATTTTTGTCTGACTTTTTACGGACTTGGAGTTTCTTCCATTATTTACATATTTATGGTTTATGTAACGACTATGTGAACAGCTCAGATTATATAACGTCGAATAACAAAATGGTTATCTTATAATAAACTGAAAATAATATGGGAGGAAGCGATCATGGCATAATTTAAAGTACTGTCCCGAACATTAACTGGCGGACCTGAGAAGACCCACAGAAAAACTATCAGGGTAATCGGTCCCAGGATCGCTATTCAAACCCAACATCTCTCGAGTGCGAATTTACCGTTTTTAAAAACAATACAATTTCTACTGACTTTCGTCTCTGCATCGACTAGATCAATAAATTTTTGCCTTATTATTAATTAGCGAAACTGCAAAAAGGCTCCGCTACTGTAGCAAATCTCAACAACAACGAAGGCTTTTTTTTAAAATTCGTTCGAATTTAAAGTCACTGCGAACTGCACTTTGGTAAACATACAGGTCAGTACTTACACATAAATTATGATAAATGTAACGAAAGGAAAGAAAGAATGGTATTTTTATGGATGGAGATATTCGGGACCTTACTTAGTTTAATTATCACGTCTGAAAAGGTCATACTCTACTTAAGGTTCAGCATACCTGAGAAAATAACAATTTGTTCCATTTGTACAATAGCATTTCTTAATTCTGTTATCTGCTCCCTATATCTTCCTCCGTAAATTCGATTAAGGTAATGAAATGAGAATTAAATTTTAATAGAGACATGTCGTTGCTGTTGCTGTCGTTGTATTTTGTTCTTCAGAGTTACTACGTAAAATTTGTTTGAGGAAAGTGACGAATCATTTTGTTTTCAACAGAAGTTAATCATGATTCCACAATTATTAATAGTTAATAAGTTTGAAATCTGTTTCGTTACTTAACATACACCTAATTGAATTTTGAAGTATAATCGAAAATGCTTATGAACATTATTATTTCCAATATGTCATATCGTAAATAATTAATTCACTGGATATACTGCGTGTATTTCATATTAACAGCGTGCTTTTATTTCTTTGGTGCTTATTTTGGCACGCCTAATAAACAACACAGCCAGTTGCTATTCTAAATCTATGTGCTGTTTTTCCATATATTAACCATAAGCAGCTGATTAGATATCAATTCCTCTGAAGGCAGAGTTGTTATTTTTTGCGACGCATAACAAATTCATGTGGGGCTGCCAATTGTAACTGACAACAGTAACAAATATTTTATAAGGCACCGAGTGCTATCGGAACCTGTTGGTCCATTTACTCCAGTACTGATGGGTGTGTTCCTATTACTGTTAAAGAGGAATGCAGACAACTGGTACTAAAGTCCGAATGTGGTCCAGTACCAGAGTACCAAGCTCATGACACACATACTGAGAGAATACCCCATTGCATGTATCACCTTCAAAGACTGCTTTACAACGAATATTTTTGTGCGGTATCAGGTTACGATATAATGAATCATTTCGAATATACTCTACAAATTCAATAACTAGTATTCTTGTGTTATTAATTACTGGAAACTATATATTTTTATTTTTGCGTTGACAGGCTATATAACTTTATGCACGTAATGACATTAAAATCATTTTTGCTTTAACAATGAACCGGTTTGTTTTTCTATTTTAGGGCCTGTGAGTAAGAAGATTTCCAGCTTTGGAGATTACCAATCTTCCGCGTAGCAGTTTGATGGTGGGGCTGGCATATTAAGGCGGGAGAGTTCCTTCTTTCTAGAGCGTGGTTCACACTGGACAGCACGATTCTCATTGTGGGTTAATTTTAAGTCATAACACAGAACTGTGTAAATTACTGTTGTGTTATTCGCATTTGATTTCCCATTCAATTCGATTAATTACAACTACTACATGTACTCACTTCTACATAACGGTTTGAAATTACTCAAAATCGATGCGATGATTAGCAGTACTTGTCTTTTATCAGGTCACAAACGTCCCACTTCAAGCTAGAGGAAGTATCACTTAGTCAAAAGTAAATGTGTGGAAGTTTCTTTAAAGTTTTTATTTCGAAATCTTCATATTCAAAACAGTTGTTCATAAACAGAGTTACTTTCAATTACGTAAAAGCAATGTCGTATCTGTAAGCGCGAGGAATATTTAATTGAGGCTGGTTAGAGTTCATAAAATTCCTGAAGACATTCCAACATTTTTATTTCATTTCTTCACAACTCTGTATAACTATAGATTCCATTTTAAATCTCTTGAGCACTGCTTCAACGTCAACTTCAAAGGGAGACGCAAATATGAGAAACGTTGTCAGCCGTCGTTTCACAATACTTTCTTCATAATCTGTTGCAATGTCGATTAAAAGTTCCATTAACTGCCTTTGATTAAGACAGCGAAGATCTGTTAAAATTAATTATTGACATAGCTTTGTTTATTTTTACTAATTTTGAATAAATAGATTGAAGATGGTTGTCTTCTGGGTTGTTACCCCGTGTAGTCTGGTAGAAGTTTACCGTCGTTTCAGTAATAATTAGTGCCTCCATAATCAGGGAGGTCGCCCTGATGATGAAGGCAGCAAGACCCTCTGCGTTGTTCTAGATTTTCAGGCATTAAAGCCACCAATATCTTCTCCATCCTTGACACAGCCGAAGCTTCATAACTTTACTAAGATTCCAACTGCACTTCCAGAGAGTTGTCATGACTTGTTCATACAATCAACGCATGAGACTGACACGTGAATACTTTGCAGTGCAGTCAATAGTCTGTTACGCTGAACTTGAAATCCCTACCTCTAACAATTTCAGAGAAAACCTTAAGGTCTACGAGCTTCCAAACAATAGTCTGTCCTGTTGGCCTAACATTGTACATGCTTGACTAAAGACCTTCAAAATTACTTGGCACGAACTTCATAAAGTCCCTCAGCTAAGACCTGTTCGATTATGCCACGTGTCCATGCACTGCTACGCATGACTTAGCCTTCGATTGTAACATATGTTAAGGTTAATGGGTACATCCATGAGCATATTCGGAAAAACAGAAAACTCAGCACTGAAATTAACATCAGTAATAGTAAAAAGCGGTGCGAGAATCACAACTGATCTATAGGCATACGATGAATATCCTAAAGTAATCAGGGAACTTGTAGGTAGTGGGACTCGTCCTAAGAAAGATGCTAAATACGAGTAGACAGAAAATTCATATACGTATCACTAACACGTAACTGCTTTGCCAGAACATATAAAACTTAATTTACTTCTATATTTAACTTCCGCAAGTTTACTAAACTTAAATATGTACATAACTTTGATACGCATACTAAAATATTCGTATGTCAAAACTACCTTATGAATGACCTAACCCTAATCAATCAAAAGGAATTAAAGACTTTAAATGATCATATTTAAATTCATTGATAAATTGTGAATATTAGATTATGTTTTGACGCTTCGGCCATGTATCTAATTGTACGCACGTCACACAAAAGCCCATAGACGTGAAGTCTGAAAATGCAGTGTCTACATTCATGTTTTCGAATGAATCATTGTTAATACAGCAATTGCAATTGTTATTAAGACCAACATTAATGAATAACAAACAACCAGATTTGAAATCTCACATGTTGATTTTACAATTCAATACGACTGCAGCGTACGCCTATGGAAAGTAATGGCAGAGTTCATGCAACGGTTCCTCTATTATGAACCACGAGTTTAAATCAAAACTAATTACAATGAAGCAGCAATTATTCGGAACAGTTAGCAATAATGGACTACTCAATATTAATTTAGATGACTGTAAGAACAGTGAATAACACAGATATAAAACTATTAAAATGTCACTTACTGTTGTAGAATCTAATACAATGAATGTTATCGAAATTAATGCGAAGAATATTAGATTACTTATTGCAGTAATTACATGCTTAATTTTTAGGCTTCTTTTATATTAAAAACTGTATTCAATAAAACAGGCCATGAAGGAATATTTGTCTCCAGGGCAAACTACTGCATATGACAGATACATCCTAGGTATTCTTATTAATTGTTTCCAAAGTTGTCATACTATTACCTAAGCCACTGCTCATGTCACAAGGAATCTACTAAAAATCTTGTGACACACGTAAAGTTTCAGAGACATTATGCACTTGCTAGAAGTGCACAAGACAAAAATTCAACACAAACATACATACAAATCAGTAGGCTCTATATATATCAGAGAAGACAAAGTGATAAGTATTTGACAGAAAAATTACAATTGTTAAATGGTATCATTTAAGTAGAATTCGGTGTTCTCTAAGCGCCTTGTTTTCCAGTAGCAGAGCCCAAGATTCAATATTGCTGATATAGAAATCGGTCAATGGACACGATCTTTGATAATATCCATCAGCACTGCAGACACACAAACCAATTGTGGAAGGTCTACGTGCACGTAAATGGTAACCTTCTCTGTCTACGAAGTGATCTTCTTCCAAAAGACTTCCCCATCAAAATTTTGTTCAAATTTCTTGCTCCCTTGTTCCTTTATAATCAATGCTAAAGATGAAGATTTCTGTCTTCTGCGTTGTTGCGCTGTGTAGTCTGGTCGATGTTTACCAACGTTTCTGAGGTCATACTGCCTCCGTCATCAGGGCGGTGAGTATGAAGATGTCTGTCTTCTGGGTTGTTGCGCTGTGTAGTCTGGTCGATGTTTACCAACGTTTCTGAGGTCATACTGCCTCCGTCATCAGGGCGATTAGTATGAAGATTTCTGTCTTCTGGGTTGTTGCGCTGTGTAGTCTGGTAGATGTCAACCAACGTTTCAGAGGTCATACTGCCTCCGTCATTAGGGCGATGAGTATGAATATTTCTGTCTTCTGGGTTGTTGCGTTGTGTAGTCTGGTCAATGTTTACCAACGTTTCAGAGGTCATACGGCCTCCGTCATCAGGGCGATGAATCTACCATGCTACACAGCGCAACAATACATAAGACAGAAATCTTCATACTCACCGCTGTGAAAACCTCAAATCATAAAATGCTAAAGATAATGGTGCATATGATGCTTCAAAGAGTTAACTGAAAACAATGCATCCCGAATGCGTAGAGGAGCCGAAGATCAGGTGGTACGTATTGCTTTGTTTTGTAAATGTGGGGATAAGAGACAAGGAAAGCGAGTAACATTAACATGCAAAGGGAAACAAAGAAGTATCATTTCAGAAACAGAGTCCCCGATTTATCGTTAACATCAATTTCATACTAAAGTGGATTTTATGGAATCCTTACTAGAACAGTGTCTCCTGTCAGATATTACAGATATGAAATTGTGAAGTGAAACGAAATGAAGAATATTAGACTGAAAATAAATACGATGCAATTACACTACTGCGTCTACAGTGTAATTTAATTTTGAGTTCAGTGACAGCGGAGATTTGTTCTTGAAGTAAAGTGCAGCTACAGGAAGCATTGTAGAAATGTTTAGTCCGCGTCAGAGCTGTACAGAAAACGGAGGATCGGAGGTGAATATAACTATCATCTGTTTTCCTTTCCGTACTATGAATCCTGTTTTATTTTCTCATGTACCAATGTATAAAATCAGACAGCCGTCAATACATCGCACAATGTATCTGAATGTATCATTTTATTTTTAAACCACAGCATCTTTCCACTTGATGTCGTCATCAGGTGTGGCAAATTCTAACTAAAAACGTAGTATTTAAAGTAATATATGAGTTACAAATTAACCCGTTTGCTGTAGCAATATTTAACAGCAAAAAATACGAATCTATTTACGTGTCTACAATTATATGTTGTTACTGTGAGAACATAAATTGAACGGGTAGATTTCAATTACGTTAATTTAAAGCATATATATATATATATATATATATATATATATATATAATAATGTAATTTAATACAGTGCATATCATCTTATGACGTCAAGTCTAAACGTTTGGATTTAAAATAACATCTTCTAACTGATTGTAATTCGCGTTAATGGCTCTATAGTTACTTATATATATGATCTTATATGCAATTAAGCAAAATTATTTGCAATAGAACACAGTGGCCTGTATGAGTTTTTGAAAAATTAAAAAATTTAAACAAATATAACTGCATATGTTAGATAAGGTTATATACAACTACTTGAGAAGATAATCATGACTAGTGACTGAATAATGATTGGGTTAAATAGGTGGAGTCCCTGCAAACCACATTAAATCTTAAGTATTCTCTTTACTCAGATGAAGTCCGAGACGGAAGATAAATTTTTTCTCATTAAGCTGTTCAGATCTGAGACAAAAAAAAATATTTGGTTTAAGAGCAATATCATTGCCCCAATTTCGCCATGTTAATTCACTGTTTGTCTTAGAACAACCTGTGATACGTAAGCCTAAACTTGCAGCACTCATGCCGAATTACGTTTGTCTCTTTATTTTCCAGTCTTCTGAGGTAGGGGTAACCACCCATGTGCCTCATGCCTTGGGCTTCTACTGTGTGAGTACACAGAGCACTGGGACGACACAGCTGTTGGTATTTTACACTCCAGCTGGTGTGGGTCCGACAGAGCAATCAGTGATCCAATCTTTAGCTTATCGAATTCAGATTCCACTCGCAGTTTGAGAACGTCACTCTAGGCAGAAGTCTTGACGAGCTTTTGCGGAAATTGGAAAATCTCCTTCCCATACTCCTCAGCGCAACTCAACCGTACTCCTCCCCGCCCTACCTTTTGCGTCATACATCCTCTGTCTTCCTCACCCCCTTTCTCTGTGATAATGTCTTCCCGCTACACTTGGTATGATATAATAGCACAAACAGTTTGGGGAAAGAAAATGATTCCAACAACAAACGATAAGATGTCCTTCTTCTTCCAAATAATATACACGCCAGAGAAAAGCTCCAAATACAGTTTACACTGGATAAGAATATAAACACTTCACTTTTTTTTAAATTCTTACATTATTTTCTTAAACGTAATACATGTATAATTGTGTCTGCAACCATTTGCAGTGTTTCAGTTCAAACATTCCATTTTCTGTGAGTCTTGATATTTTTATTGTGTTGAAAGTATTAATCACAATATACTGGGATACTGGGAACGACCCGTTCTTCAAGTGCCTGAGCACTGCGGGTCCCAACTTTTCGTTGGCTTGATCTATAGACATTCGGTAGGACTCCTTAGACGAGGGATCGGCCCATCGCAAGGCCACTACCTGTACACAGGACAGCACGACACAGAAGAACGCAGACAAACATCCATGGCTTCAGTGGGATTAGAACCCACGGTCCCAGCGATCAAGCGGCAGAATATAATCACAATATATAACTAATAAATTTCAACCAGCCCAAATTGTCGTATCCTGAATGTTAATATGTAATATAACAATATTCTATTGCACGACTATGTAATTGCATGAGGACGAATCACTTGTTGGTACCCGATATTATTAATACTCAATTCAAAGTTGCACAGCAATTCTACTCGTTAATGCTACAAAATATATAAGTAGAGACCGATTTTAACATTTTTAATTAATGACAACTAGTACCCTGGTTAACCAATCTCCAATTCAGATCTCTAGAATCTCAGTCAGAATTATATCAGGATAGGACTACACATGTCACATATGAAATGTGGCAATGAATGTTACAAAACTGACAGTTTCCATAGTTCTTATGAGCATGACGTCCACATTGAAACCCAACAGTAAGATAAATCTTAACTAGTTATGACATTTTAATGGACACATTATGTAGCAGAAAATATACCAATTACGTGCGTTCTGTGGTTTTGGTTCGGGTTAAAGCCATGAATGCAGTGATGAATACGGGAAACAGGTATATTCTAGGCGCTGCACAAGATAACTCAACACTTATAATTTAGTTTCAAAACTTTCCATTGTGTGGATATAATGTTCAGGTATTATGTCGACGTTCATCATATAGATCTGAACATTTTATCCATGCAACGGAGAAATTCTTGAAATAAAATTAAAACGTTTCAATTATGTTTCAGAACGCGTTAAATAAGCCACAGGAAATGCTGAAAACAAATATTTATATTTAAATACGGCCTACGTCCAATATTCATTCGACATTTACCTCTGCATACATGGTGTTCATATTAATGGTTTTTATTACTACAGATTATTTTTATATTTAACAGGGAGAGTTACATATTTGGGGAAATATTTTAATGTGCATTTCGCAAAAACAGAGAAATTTCAATTCAGACATTTAAAAAGTAAACATTTCATATATATCCTGCGTAGTATATCAAGCTTTATTACGATATTAAATTCATTCATGGACTCCACTGCGTTCAGTGTTTTATCACCGAACGTAGTTAATTAAATATTATAATTTTCCGCACACATATTCGCAATAAATTAGCAAATTACCTTACAGCAGATGACAGCCGTTTCTTCTATAATCTGTTTAAAAAATGTTCCGATAAACTTTTCACTAGCGACAAACCCTAATTTGTCAAAGACACATGACGGTACGCCATAAAATTTCGCCTAACGAAAACGGGTACAAATGACCATGTATCTACATGTAAATCCTTACCCCGTAAGAATAAAGGCATATGAAAACAAAACATAACACGTTAAAAACAATAATCTATGATGAATTAGTGTGTGTTTTTCTAACTACCAAGTTCGAAATACGATTTCGTACAAATTTTGCGGCACACAGGTTGCGGGACATTGTTCTTACCACAAACCCCTCTATAATTAACGGGCCTAGCAAAACTGAAAAAAAAAGAATTATGGTACAGTTATATCTGCTGCGCTGTCTCTGTTTCATTTTGTTCTAGAATTTGAAATGTGTTGTGCTTGGACACATGGGTCTAACACCAGCAGCCTGACTCACACGCTACATCCAAAGGTATATTCCTTTATCAGAAACTCATCTCTCCGGGAAGGTTTAACTATTAATTTCCGCTGAAACACTAACGCGTCACTTATCAACATGCAGCATCTCTTCATTTGAAGGCGAATAAAAGTAATACAATTTTTGCTATCCAGCATTAATCAATATAAGCATATGTTCAATCATTATGGGTGTTATACACGCTTGAGCCTAGGCGAAGAACTCCTTATAGACCCGTCTATGTCTGCCTATGGTGTCATTTATAACACTTTTGAAGCTACGATGACCTCTGATCATAAAGATGTGACATTGACATTATTGAATTTGTTATTACCTCGGTTGCCCCGCTGAAGACTTTCGTCCTGATGTGATGCAAGAATTTGTGTACCCGAAAATGCGTACTTTTCCGATCTTGTTTCAAAATTAGAAGCATTAGTGTATATATGACTTTCCCAGTTGCACATCCAGTTCTATAAACTTGGAATATGCTTACTGAGAATAACCATTCCTGTTACTTCAATTAATATTAGATAATTGGGGACAGAATTACATATTTAATTCTGAATCACGCTTTGCGCTTAAAACACGCAAAAGAAATTCTTTAATATTTTTCATGTTTCGACATTAATGATGCAAGATTATTAAAATCGCTCATGCAGAAATCAAATTTTGAAGCGAATGTTGCGATAGTCGAAGCGTCACGCAGTTATATGTGTCAGTGAGGCAAGGAAGGCTGAGTAGCTGGGCAGTTGAGGCAACAAAGCGAGGCAGACACGCCTTCGCTGAGCTATCGTTGATGAAACATTCATGAATGTGTGAGCGAGACATCACGGGGCGATGGCACTCTCTCGGACTTTCTCCTACCAGACATGAAATAAAGCAAAATTCGTTCTTTGAAAGAGTTCAAGTCTGCGTCAAACAAATATAAATTTAAACACGAGTTAAGTGCAGGAAAAAATGTGAAGTTACTGTAGTAAAGTGGCCAATTTTACGAATTTTAAAAGCACTTCTTTCGATTTTATATAAATACTTGTATAGTGCC
Source organism: Zootermopsis nevadensis (assembly GCF_977971745.1). Lineage (NCBI taxonomy): Eukaryota > Metazoa > Arthropoda > Insecta > Blattodea > Termopsidae > Zootermopsis > Zootermopsis nevadensis. Next base: position 12,489,319 of record NW_028259156.1, read on the forward strand.
CGAAAAGTTAAAATGCTTGGGGAATAATAGTAGTGGCTTTGTGTCCCATAACAATAAAAATTTGTGACGTAATACTGCGAACAACATGGTCGAAGTTGTGGTAGTGATCATGTTCTAGTAGCAGCTATTAAAAAGTATATTGGGCTATAATATTTTCTCCCCACTTTTGACACATAATTTTAAAAGACAAGCACGCAAATACACACACACATTACTGGAAGTGAAACGCTGATTATATTCTTCACAGCTTACGAGTTTCATTCAAATCCGATGAGACGTTCAATTTCACAAACAAAAAGTCATTTTCGCCCCGCCCGATATGCACAAAACTATTACAATATTCAAGTCCAAGACACATCTCGATTATAGGAAAATGGAACAAATCATACTAATGATAAAAAGTATGTTTTAAAACAAGCTGTATGTTTATTAATCTGCGTCTTCCTGTATTCTGAATAAAAGCTTTAAGCTGTTGATTCCTGAAAAACTATGTGAAATTAAAGCCCACATAAGCTACACTACAATAATTTTAATTGGAATTAATGAGGAAATATAGAACAAAGAAAGATATAGTCTTGCTTTTAACACAAAGTACATCGTGCCGAGAGTTGAAACTAAATTAAAAGCGTCAGATTTACGGAAAGAATAATTTAATTATAAAAAAGAGAATAAAATTAGACTACCCTGCTACTCTATGTTTATGTGACTCAGAGTGTTATGAAATTTTATGCAAATCAACTGCACACTCCTTTTGTGGAGTGGAGTCGTGTCAGACACCGAATTTAAAATTTCGATTCCTAGTTTCGTATTGTAATTCAGTGAACCCATATCTTAAGTAAAACACACAAATCACTGCATATATACGCAATGTTCAATTGTGTTATCTAACACTCCTTAAAAGCAGAACATGGAGGGCCATTTCTCCACCTCCTTCACAGAGAACTCATCAAGCAACGAAGGGGCTTTGGAGCGAAATTCCAGCATTTAACCAGCAAGTGCACGCTTGGTTAATGCCGTCAAGGGAAATTGTCCGTACGCTAAACAATGCTGGAATTACAAGATGGCAGATACGTGTAGTGGATGGGGTACGGTCAACAGAGAGAGTCAGCTGAGCTTGATGTTTTACATTCATATTCCGGAATTTCCAGCGCAATATTTTCACAAAAAGGGTCAAATTACCTTTCTATCTCGGAAGCGTTTTTTGTGGTTTCTCTTCTGAAACTCCATTAGCGTGATGGTTTTCAGATAACAAAATGTCTTAGCCCGATTAATGACTACGAATAAGTGTTTCAGAGACATATTGACGGTTATTTAGTTATTTAAACACCAGCATCAACGTCACAGACTCCATACAGAACCTTAGTTACAGCTTTGTTTCCTCATATTCGATCACTTCCATAATAAAACTGACAACAGCTTTCTGGTTGCATATTATTTTCCGATATTCACTCTGACATAATTCAAACACCGAATATTTCTCTATAACACATGAATATTTACAGAACAAAATCGTATCATTGTTAATTATAATACGTGTATATATAGGTATAAATACGTCCCTATAAACATATACACAACTTTGAATGAACACAAACTAATTGGTTTAGGCCATCTGAGTTTCGCTGTAAATACGACCCTTGATTCTGTTGCCTTTGAAACATACAGAACAGACTTGCATAATTAGTAATGTGTATTCATTCATGAATCCTTACTTAGCACATCCGACGCATTTCACAGGAACTTGGGGTATTTAAATGCGAGTGAACAGTCTTATTCATGTGAATGATGTATCTTGCATGAAAGAGATATTGTTGTTGTTAAGGACAAAAATTGAAATTATGTGTTTCTGACTCTCACAGACGAAATTATTTGTTTATTCGGAGTTTTCAGAAAATATCAGAATAATCACACCATCCTAGACCCTCCCAGTTCTCGCGTCTTTATAGTAGTGGAAACTAAGCTTTCAGCAGACTGTAATTTCCAAACGCGCTTTAGAATCAAAGCTACTAATTGGGCTCCCACTAAGCACAAGGTGGTAACAAAGGTGTATAGCGGATTTGAGGTTTTCACGGCGGTGAGTATGAAGATTTCTGTCTTCTGGGTTGTTGCGCCGTGTAGTCTGGTAGACGTTTACCGACGTTTCAGAGGTCATACTGCCTCCATCATCAGGGCGATTCTTAGTATGAAGATTTCTGTCTTCTGGGTCGTTGCGCCATGTAGTCTGGTAGGAGTTTACCGACGTTTCAGAAGTCCTTGCTGCCTCCATAATCGTCTACTTTTACGGTACACGATGGTTTCGTTTGTTGCCGTGTTTGCTAATTCCCACCACCAGACGTTTCTTGTGTAGTAAAATCGTATCCACGCCGTTCAGAAACATTAGTTTTAATACATCCACATAGTCTTCCAAGAGGTCTCATCCCTTCAGGATTTCTTTAGCAAAGTCCCTAAGACTTTCTAATCTGCTTCACTCGTGTTAGATATCTCATTGATCTGTTAAACCTGATATCTCGTGGAGCAAAATTATAAAGCTCTCTTCATTTCAAACAGCCTTGTTACTTTCTCTGTTACGTCCAAATATTCTCCACAGTACTTTGTTCTCAATTACGCTCGGTCTCTCTCATTCTCCAACGACAAAGTTTCAGAGTCGTATCCATACTTATCGTATAGAAAGATTATAGGAGTTCATCTACACAAGTTCTGGCAATTTTCGATGTATTTGTGGTACAGTCCCAGAGAAAATAAACACCCCAGTAGCTTATGAACATAGATTTTATTTTAAAACCTCTGTATATCCCTCACGTAAACATGAAAGTAACATATACAAGACATTAAATATACCTAAATATTGGTATTGTTACCTGCAAAATACGCTGTATCATCAAAGTATTATTATACAGAAAACGGTGGTCTATAAAAGCAGCACCACAATGAGATTATTATGACCAGGAGACGTCTCACTGTTTGTAAAACGAATTTATGAGCTCTGTTAGCAAGACTACACAGTTAAAATTAATTAACTTGGAAATAACGTAAAAGGGACAAAATTATGCAACATAATCCCGTATTAAAACAATAACCTAAAGCCTTTTATATGAACATAGCATTTAAAATGGGCGGAGAAACGCAAACTTTCATCACAGCTGAAGTAAACTGTTTTATGGATATTATTCATTGTCAAAGACTAAATGAAATCAACAGAAACCACGACGTTTCGAAGATGGGAGTCTATCTCCATCTTCAGGTAAAACCTACTCTGTTGGGCCCGCTCGATAGAGCTAATCCCTATGTCCGGACATTTTTTAAACACCAAAAGAATGGAAAATGATAAAAATTGGAAAAAAAACTGCAGAACAAGTAGAAAAATACATAGTCTAACAATCGAAGTGCCAAAGGCTCAAGAAGACAATGACTCATAAGGATAGAAAATCTCCATGCAACATCAAGCTGAACTATGTTGCAACAATTTGACCTCTTCTGAGATAACAGGAATCTAAATAAGAGGTATATCAAGACTAGGTTGGCTGATGGGTTTGGCTAGTAAAGCCATGTGTGCAGACTCCTTGTATTAGCTCTATCGATTCCATGTTCGAAACGTCGTGGTTTTCATTGATTTTATTCAGTCTTGGACGATGAATAATATTCATAAAACAGTTTACTTCAACAACGCACCATCGTTACAAACTTTCAAAATTGAGCTTCATTACAGCTGTTATTGAATATAGCTTATACGTAGTAAATAACACGCTTCAATTAACCATTCTTGTTTACGTTATGAGTTAAATAGATCCTACATACAAAAATGAACAATTACGCGACAAGCATCGATGAGACATAACATCTCGTACTGTAGTGGGTGCACACATCGCAAATTCACGTGTGTCAGAAAGTGTAGTACCACAAAATCCTGCGAACAATGAGTGTATCGTAATGTTGCGTGTGTATAGATCCTACCCCCTCTTCTCATCCTAGCATCCAGTCTATAATTCTCAACACACAATACATATATCGACAGCGATGGCTACATGCTGATGGTCTACAAAAAGTGACAACTACATGTGTGTGTATGTATGTATGTATGTATATATATTAAAAAAGAACAGTGGGTGGTATTGGCGAGGGGGATGTAACTAGAGACAGGAGCTATATATGGACAGAAAAAGCACGCGTTCCAGCACTGATTCATATACGGTAGTTGATGATAACGTTAGAGGGCTAGCCAATCGAATGTACAGTACGTTTTATAAAGACCTACAAGTGAACACCGAACTTGTTTTCAAAACTTACTGACCCTACTTTCCTTTAAATAATTTCAATATCAACAGGTTGTCAAAAACTATAAACTAATAATCGTGTCACTTATGAATCCATTTCGTGTACAGCCCAAATTTCCTCTGGTGTACAACCGGAATATATACGATGAGATTTCAGATTCTTATCTGGCCGCTCCGAATATGGAGGCAGCAAGCATCTCTGAAACGTCGGTTAACTTCTACCAGACGACATGGGGCAAAATCCCAGAAGACAGTCATCTTCAGAATACACTACATTTACTTATATAACTTCAAAGTCGTCTACTTTATAATGAATGTAGGTTTGAACAGTATCACACACAGAATTTGGACTTGTCCTCCATCTCTTTCGATATAAAACTTTACTCACAAACTTTCTACTATTCAATAGTTGTTGTATGTTATTCACAAATGTATGAACAATCTTCAATAAATAACATCAGCATTGACCCCATCTCGGAATTTCGGGAGGCCGTCATGTTCACTTTTAGAAAGTCGATGGGTCGGTGGCTAATGTCACTTTCTTCATATAAACGGCACTTTAAAGTTACGTAACAACTATGTATTAGTATTATTATAGCGCTTTAGTTCGACATTATACATTGTTGTTTACTGATACAAATTATACAAATTCTGAGTCATCACATTTTGCAGACTGGCTCTGTGTTTTTCAGGCAAGATCTGAAGAGGGTACCTACTCTGCAGGGCCAAAGGACAAAGATAATCTTCGTCAGTCTGCACAGAAACAATAGAAAGGCAGTGTTTCAAGCGTTTAAGGGCTCAAAATACAAGAACACGATACCATAAGACTATACCCGCCTATTTATTTAACGAGACAGTCAGTAGCTCAATCTGTATAACACTGATTAATGAGTTGGGAAGGATGCGGAAGGAGGCTGAAGTTTCTTAATTTAAAATAACCCAGTATTCCAACAGTTGCCTTAACGGAAGACGTAAGTCGGGATAGCAAGGCTGCGGTTCCACATCTGAACCCGAGATCTCTCGAAAAAATAAGGTAAGTAGGCTAATAAGGTAAAAGTACATCTCAGAGAGTTAAGTTACTGGCTACTGACTTACGACCGGATATCGATTCCGGTCAGAATCAAATTTCTGTTTATTCTTCACCATCACGTCCAGACCGTCTCAGTGACCACACCAGCCAGATATCCGATTGCTACTAGGGGCTATTTCCCCTGGGATAAAGCAGCCGGTGAGTGAAGCTGATTCGTATCAGGTTTCGAGGTTAACAGTGTGTGGAGTTTTAACTGTACCCATATTCCCTATGGCACCTGGGCACAGGAATAACTTACCACTGTAAGTTAATCTCGCTAAGACGAGACACATGAACTGACGGAGTCTCAAAAAACGAGTTACCAGAGTTATTAGATGTAATTACTTTTAGTCTGATATATTACCTGCGCATGGATCTATATTTTTCTGTCAGAGGGTAACAGTAAAGTCTGTACACATAATGCATTCTTGGGAAGCACATATTAACGTGTAATTACAAAATCAATAACTTCAACAGACTGAAAATGGCGAACATTTTGCATCATCATTTACAAAACGTTTACTTTAAACGATGGGTCCATTGGGATTTCGTAACAGTTATTGGAAGGATGGAAACTACAGAACTTTTGACCATAATATATTCTAATCAGGGGTTAATTCATATCAGAAATAATACAATTGATGTCCACATTTATTCATCCACTACTATTTAAATGTCGGTTAATAAATGCAATAAACCTTAATATCTCTGATTTAATCTCATTAGGTTTGATTTGAGGTTCTCACGGAGGTGAAGTTGACGATGTCCTATGGGTTGTGACGTCATATGGCCTCGTTGGTAGACACCAGCCTTGCGGAGAAAACGTACTGTCTCCATCTTCAGGGCTGAAATGCATCTTTCTTCGAAACGTTAGTGCCTACCTACGAGCCAACAATAGATTATAACCTACAAGAACAACGATTATCATTTTATTAGATCATATGGTCAATAATTATTGTTCAACTGAGACGAAGGAGGAAGTATGTTTCTCCCAAACATTGATATCCGGCTGTCTTCTGGGTTGTAGCTCCGTGTAGTCTGGTAGGTATTTATCGACGTTTCAGAGATACTGATGCCTCATTCACTAGAGAGCGAAGAGAATATTTTCGAAGTGTTTGCTCTACCTGGTCAATACCATCCCATTGCCCTCTTCAAAATGATCCTGCCTCTGGGAAATTCCTTCGGTATATCCTTTTTTGCCAAGGTCTGTACCACAGCGACATCCTACAGAGCGCAATATTTTCTTTCATTAAATTCCAGTAAGCAGAAGAACTATAATTACGCGTTTATGTGCTTAAAAAATATACTGTAGAATACGTTTCGTACTTGATTACGATTTTAAAAGGGTCACTTCATTTCCGTTCTATTGTACTCACGCAACAGATTTACAAAGCTGCGATACACGTCACGAGTTCGGCCTGCATGTTCGGTTTCCTCCCTCGGAAATATCCAGCATCGCGAATTTACTCTTTTGTGATCGTAGTCAGACGCTGTGCGTCTGTTGAATTCAAGGACGATCAACAGGCCGAATTGCCTGCGGTGAATTTATTTCGTCATCTGTCAGGTTAAAACTGAAGAAGATTAGTTAAACCTATCGATCTTCTAGTCTTCCTCCAGACATAAATTTCGGTTTCCTTTCGAATAAAGTGTATCTGTGTGTACTTTCAAGTAAGATAACGATAAGTTATTGAACAATTTCAAAAACGATGAGGTAAGTGTATTATATAATATTTCATTAATAGTGACATGAAGTGCCGCACTTTAATTCTTATTTCTGCCCGTCCGTATATGAAACACTCTTGTCGTCATCTATAGTATGCCAAGTTGTCCCAATATTCCTGTTAAAACAGAGACAATTTTATATATGTAGTCTATATAAAAGAACAGTCAGGACAAATCAACGGAAGAAATGTAACTGGCTAAAAGGAAATAAATTCTTATATATTAGTTATATGGGCCGCGTGATTCAAAAAGTTTAACTGAAAACTTGATGTAAAATCTGAAATCTTCCTCGGCTATCCACATTCTAGTTTGCACAACGTATTTTATGATGCGTGCATTGCAGTAGGTTTCCTTGTTAATTTTCTATCAGCACCTGTCTTCCTCTTATTCTCCGTACACATGCACACAAATATTCGTATACAGCATGTGTCAAAGTCACATATTAAAAACACATTAACAACAAAGCAGTCTCTGGAACTGTGACTTCTACTATCCAATTTTCCATCTGTTGGACAAGGACATTAAACACTTCTAACAGCAAGACAAACGATTCTAAGCCTTTCCCACACAACATATAGCCGTGGACCCTTGTCCTTAAGGTCCATCTTAATGATAATAACGCCATATTCTTCTTTTTGTTTCAGGTGGTTGAGATGAAAAGGTTTCCACATCAATATTTTGTACGCGCGTCTTGTGTACTCCTACTCATCTGTCCACCCTACTGCATTTTTCTATACTTAATTAATCTAAAAGAACCAGGTACTCTGTACAGATCCTAATTTCCACATTACGCAATGACCTAAATTTTTACCTTGGTTCATTTGTCAAACAGGTCATAATATTTTCCTATGCTCTTCGTTTCCAGATATATAATTTATACTGTAGTTTCACTAAAGCATCAGGCCACTATTAAAAACTATACAAAATAACTTACTAAAATTCTGTTTGATATATACTGATCTTTTGCAATAAATGTATATCTAAATAAATCTCTAAGTTCTTCGTTTTGTGCTGTCATTTATCAGCCATTTATGTGACCTCTCTTAGATTCATATTTCATTATAAAATTTGTATGATTTGAGGTTTTCACAGCGGTGAGTCTGAAGATAGTTTCTAAGTTTTTGTAACACACGTTCCTACCAAAACGTAATGAATATTAGCTACAACAGCTTCATAAATTTAAATAACGAATTTCGGACTTCGGATCACCAAGAGTTTCGTTCAAGAAAACATCACCCTTTCCCTAGATTCACTGCGGAAGTAGGTATATACGTATTTTTTTCTGAAGATCTAATGTGTTTTAAGAAGAAAGGCAATACAATGAAGATTACATTCTGTCGGCCATGCTTGGCAAAGAAACGACTCATTTACAAGAAAAAATGTCACTGATGACTTTTATCGGATTTCAGACAACGTAGTCATCAGGATGGTGACAGAAAAACATATACGTCACTGGGTGCGGTGAAATGACGCTGACAAATGTGTCTCTCCAGTACTCCTGTCCTTGCTGACTTAGTGTACAAAAGTAACGGCACAATTCCACTAACATAGTTTATGTTTGTAGCGATTTCCCCAGGGACAAATAATTGGACATAGCCCTAAATGGTCAAATTCGAGTCCTGAATCAACGATTTGTCTGTGTGGTAACGACGCTTAAGAGAGGTCATGATTTAAATTGGATCACTTAAAAATGTTAAATAAACGTGTTTTGCCTATATAACACGCGATTTTAGTAATTTATTACTATTTGTTCAGTAACAAATACTAAATTATGTGTTTTTTCTACTTGAGTATCATTGAAGAATCCCACCCAACTCATGTCTGTCATAACAGATGGAGAATAGAGAGGATTATACGTAGTGGTTTAGCATCTCTGAAGCCAAAGTGGATTTGGTTAGTTAGACTTATGAAAACATAATTCCTCTTCTTTGGGTAACCCTGATAACGAGTTCCCTTTTCCCAATAGCAGAACGCATTAGTTTTGTTATTAGCGTCTTCATTTTAGCAAAGGCACCAACAGTAGCAAATTAACCGTTCAGGACTTGGAACACTCCACTAAGAGAATCACCTCACCGGACATAATTTAATTTTCCCCAAACATGTCGTCCACCCTTCCTAACTATGTCTTCTTCCTATCTCCGAACGTTTCATATGTTCTTGTAGTTACGAAGCATGACTGATAAAGTTCAGAACAGTCGTTTCCTTGTCCTAAATTCACACTTGAGAAAGCCAGTTACTATTTATGAATATGTGGATTTAAATTCGCCATTTGCATGGGTGTTATCAAAAAATTTCCACGTCCATTTGTTCCCTCTGTAAATTAATTCGTTCATCTAAGCACAGAACGTGAGGTGAACAGATTCGTCATCCTTTTCAGCGTTACGTTCTGTGCAAAGAACATTTAAACATTTCCATTAAAAACGCTACAAATACATATAATTATTTCTTGCAATTAAAACTATAAAACACCAAAGATATGCGGAACAGATGACTAAACAATAATAACGAAATTAAAATTATTTTGTTTCTTTCACACACAAGGGGATTAAATATTTACACCTAAGATATATGACACCACATATGAAATGGAGACGTCTGAAATACTCATGGTGACAGTAAGGTATTCAAACGTTCTCAGCTCCCGAGCAGGTGCTCCGTGTTGTAGCATGTAGAAGAGAAAGACAGTGAAAACGTCAAAATGACATTTGAATAAATGCATGTTCTGTTTCTGGAGACATTCATTTAACATTTATATAAAACGCGGAACTATCTTTTTCGTTTTGTTATTTCTGTTTTATATTCTCCCTTAACACTATTCTCAGTGGTGAGCAAAGTAATATATCACTTAGAAACACAGAAAAGAAACCGTCAATTGTGAGTTTTCCCCGATAAATCGGGCCTTGAAGCTTATCTCTGCTGTCACACCGCATTTACAAGTGACGTGGCAGAAAGACAAAGAAGACGTGTATTCTGTCGTACAACGGATGCAAATTCATGGCAACCTAATACTCAGTTTTGAATTTCATTCAAGGTAATAATTTTTCTAGTTTTCCGCTATCCATGTAAGATACGATATAGCAATATTTTTAAAGCAGTTTCACAGCTTCTCTACGGAATAAAATGGGTTTTTTAGTGTACTCGAATTTGTAGCACGTCAGGAACAATAATTGTGCATTGTTCGACTCTTTAATAAAAATGCGTGTTTTAGGTTTTTTTAATTACTATTGTTACAACTTTTAGCGTTGATCAGTACAAGGCCAATTATGTAGTCTGTCGGATATACCGTTCCACACCTGGTTTATCGAAAGACTCAAAGAAGGTACTGACTTTGCGTACCACACTGCACTAAAATTTCGGGCGTTGTGCAGAAGACGAATTATCACTATCCTATTCACAACTGAGCCCACTGGTCCTTATCTTGAACTAGATCAGTCTAACCCAAACACAAATATGACATTTCTTTAAGATTCGTTCAATGTTACTGTCCCATCTAGACTAGGTCTCCAAGTTGGTATATTTCCTTCAGGTTTTAACATTAAAATTCTGTATGAATTTCTCATGTTCCGAACACAATCGGACAATTATTTCTCATCCTCAATGCTTTGGGCTCAGTAAAACCCGAAGATATGTTTGACGTTTTCAGCATTTTGTGTCCTGGTACATCCATTAGGCACAGCTTGGCAGACACTTTCTATAAATGCCATAAAAGCTTGAGGGTATCATTAACAATTCACATAAAATATAATTTATAGGGGTGTGCCTTACATTGCACGAGCGGTAAGTGTCAGAGCATTAAAAATACGTAAAAAGTATAATTAGGTAACAAACAGAAACTAAGTATGGCGGATGTTTCTGTCTAAATTTCCTTATTCTATGTTAAAACAGTAAACTTCTGTACAGAAGCAACGAGAATCTTTTTTAAAACGTGCTTTATCCAATATATCGGAAAATCTTGTAGATTTGAGAACGATATGGAAATAGAATGTACTTATAAATTTAAGGAAAAATTGAAGTTTATTTGCTACTTGGTTTGTATTATCCTTACGTTTCATCACAGATAAAAAATGCAAACATTGTTCCAATGCAAACAAATTCAATCGAAAACTCCATTTAAATTGGATTACTTCTCTCCCTTACAATTTTATACTCTCATGTCATCTAAACCAGGGCTATCCATTTGTAGCACGAGTCATATCCAGTGATAACGCTTTCAGTTCAGTATTTCACTGCCCAAATCTCAATCAGTTATGAAAGTAATTCATATTATACAAAACAATATTTTATCTTCAGACAGTTTTTTCTCATAGACAACATCTCACTGCAATATTTCAACTTGATAATCAAAAATAAAACATTGTGAGTTAGTCATGATTATGTCAAAAATCTTTTAACACACATTGCATGTTATTTTCGCTATTTGGACCCCAGAGCCACTGCGAATTGTAAGTAAAGGGCAGATTTCTATTTAATAACTTTTAATGTGGAAGGCACCTGAATATACACACACAAAACTCATAAAATCACATCAGACGTGACTAAAATAATAAAATACTGTGAAGATGGCAAGGATTTTAGTGTGAGAGCGCAGACAATCATAAAAAAAAATTGGGATCCAAAAACACAAAGAGAGTGTTTGAAAACTGAAATTCAAACTGGATTACATTCACGTGTGCCAACAGTAACATATTCAAAATACTAAAGCATGTCGCAATTGTGCCTCCTTTTATGGCACAAACAACTATAATATTGTAAGATTTGAGGTTTTCACAGCGGTGAGTATGAAGATTTCTGTCTTCTGGGTTGTTGCGCTGTGTAGTCTGGTCGAGGTTAACCAACGTTTCAGAGGTCATACTGCCTCCGTCATCAGGGCGATTCTTAGTATGAAGATTTCCGTCTTCTGGGTTGTTGCGCTGTGTAGTCTGGTCGACGTTTACCAACGTTTCAGAGGTCATACTGCCTCCGTCATCAGGGCGATGAGGATGAAGATTTCTGTCTTCTGGGTTGTTACGCTGTGTAGTCTGGTCGATGTTAACCAACGTTTCAGAGGTCATACTGCCTCCGTCATCAGGGCGATGAGTATGAAGATTTCTGTCTTCTGGGTTGTTGCGCTGTGTAGTCTGGTCGATGTTTACCAACGTTTCAGAGGTCATACTGCCTCCGTCATCAGGGAGATTCAAGACTACGCAGCGCAACAACCCAGAAGACAGAAATCTTCAACTATAATATTAATTGTTGCTAAAAATAATTAGTCATCGACAAGTCTGAGCTGCTGTACACCCCTAGCTCTCTTCCGCACGAGTCCTCTCGCTCACATAATGCATTGTGTGTAGTGGTATTGGAAATTGCATTTCCCTTCAGCTGTAATATTCGATTGTACGTGGAGAGTGGCATGTGCTGTGAGGACGCACGGAACACGGAGCACAAAGGTCTCAAGAGGTGAGAGAAACAAAGCGGAAACATCTTCAGTGTTAAGCGCGCCGACTTGACGTGGGTGTCTTTTGACGGTTTCCATGTCTGATATGATTAAACATAAACAGGAAGTGGTATGCATCCACACGGAAACGAACTACTTCTTTATTTATTAAAGTTTCTGTATACCTCAGCTAGGTATTTTGTCATAATCCGTAGGTAAATATAAAGTGAACAACGGGATTATCTCTCGTCATAAGGCACAAGGGAGCTTCAACATCACCGGTTGGCTTATGATACAATTAATTAAGTCACTAAACGCTATATAGGACTTAAACAAACAGCATTGGAATGGAATTTCGTACTTGATCAACTAATCATAGAGCGCCCTCACAGTTTCCAAATTAATCAGAATCATTCAGAGTTCGCCTGGATTCACAAGCAGAAGATTCTTATATTCTTATTTAGCACCGCTGTATCAACGACTGTGTTAAATAACTTTCATAATTAAATATTATAAATCCAACTAAAGTGCTGTGCTGTAAGCTGGCTTGAATGATGTAGAATGTCAACGCACTGCCGCATTTACCTGATTAACACGAAGCTTATGAATTTTATAGGATAATATGGCAATAAATCACAAAACTGACTTCCATACCATCAAACTGAAGAAGTTAGAAATTTCAGAGAACAGACCAAATGTAAGCGGTTATTAAAAAATAAACATACTTCAATTTTCTATAATTAATTTTGCTACGAGTTAAATCTTTCACGCTTGAGAAGTTACTCCCACATTACATTTAGTGAAATATTAATTAAGTTGCGAATTTAATTATAAACTCAGGGTAAAAATATGTTAACTAGATTGTGAATTGAAAATTCAAATCTAGGAAAACATAATGATAAATATTCTTCTCATTAATTACCAATAACTACCGGAAAAAGCATTGCTTTTTATTGTCCTTTGAAATTCTGATGTGCATTGTGTTAACACCGGTTAGTATTTTTTTTTACTCTTCTTTATTCAAATAGTATTTAAAAGCAACAACGTACCTAACAACCTGTAAATAAAAGAAAAGAATGGAAAACAAAAGTAATCTGTACTCTATGTGTCAGGGCCTGGACTTCGTAACAAGAAAATTAAGATTATGATGGCTAGCCCATGTACATGGAACGAACAAAGGACACAGAATGGAAGGAAATCTTGGCGGATGTAGAAGAAAGAGCATACCTAATAAAAAATGGCAAGATGGCGTCCAGGGCGTCATGATGAAGTTCGTTGTGAAGACAAGTGGGACGGACGCAATGGACAGAGTGCAATGGAGGGAAATGTACTAGGTGGTCAAAGTTCTTCAAGGACTGTAGAGCCACGGAATAAGTAAATAAACAGGATACAAACAAAAGAAAGTTTGGTAAACGATACAATATAAAATATAAATGTAATGCGCATAATGAAACTATTAACTGAGTCGGTGTTCCTAAGATGAATCAGTTTCAGGTCAGTCGTCCTTTACCCTGCCCTCTAGTTACATGATTCTCAGAACCGCGTATAAATTAGAATATCAACTGCTGTCATCTTAAAGCATCGTTACTTGATTTTAGCTTGTAAATCAAAAAACCCCGTTAATTTCAATTAAATGTTGTACAAATAACTCAATTATCCAAATAAATGATTTTTAATAGTACAATATTGATGCTGAAACTTTTTGTACTCCGTTAACATAAAACAAAGAAAATTAAACAAATCACAAACAAGCATCTGAGACTAAATTGCTCTGAAATTTTTATCACATGTCTCTGACGTCACTGGCGGCATTATCCTTCCGCGCACGACCCCGGTGTGTTCTTCACCTCAAATATAAGACTGCTTTCACACGTGAGCCGCTCAACTGAGCGGCTCGCTGAGCCGGTATGCAGCTCATGTGGAGCCGATATGCAATTCAGAGTTCGGCTCTCATGACCCTCCGCTAGAGTTACCAACTTAATAGTACCTATTACAAACAACTTACTGGAGCTTCCACCCCCGCAATGTGACTCTCCCGTATAAATGCGCTGGCTAGACTGGCTTGATCTGCAGCTCACTGAGCCTCGTGTGAAAGGGTTCCATGTTAAAGCAGGCAAAACTTTCCCCGGCAGTAGCCGCTACTAGCGGGGAGAGCTGCATACAGCCGCTCACATGAGCCCTTACCGTGGGACAGTACGTATGTCTTAAAGGTAATAACGAGTTAAGACTCTGTTCTGAAATCACTGAGTGAATTAAATCCTTTAGTTCAAGATGATAACATTTTAGTATGAACAGTAACAAGATATACCTGTAACAATTGTTACTGTTAGAATAACACCGAAATATCCGTCTCTTCCCTTCATCTCAGAGCGCACGATAACCCGAAGCGGTGTGACGGTTTACTTTAATATTAAAGAACGCAGTGACGGCCGTTTCAAGCATGAACTTGCATTCCCGACGGACAAGCGAAGCCTGGAACAAACCACCGACTACATACATACGCAGAGAAAAAAAAATATCACGTTGCTGGCTGGAAGGCAAGCAGCCTGACACCAAAGCTTCAGGCTTTGCCTCGTTTCACTAATTAGTTCCCTTCTCGCTACAAGTGGCAGACAGTTAGTTAAAACGTTACTACCGAAGAAAAAGTTATTTCACAGACCAAGTCCGACATTCTGGCAGCTTCTAGAATGAAATTACTACTACGCGTGCTAGTTTTAAAAATCACTACTTCGCCGGAATTTAGGGTCGCATTGGTTGTTTCAATTATATAAGACGTGTATATGTACATATCACGCTACAGAATAAGATCTCCCAAAATAACTTTGACACTTTAAAAAACAAGGCATTTATTGTAACTGCCGAATTTGTTCTCTGCCTTGGCTCAAAAGATTCTGAAAGCACTACGTAACGGTTCATTCCCGAACTAACAAGAGGCCGCCACTTCTCCATATTCTGAGCCACTTCAATTGAATTTGCATTCTCTCACACAATTTCCTTGAGATCCACGTATTATTATGTCGTCTAGGCCTGTATCTCACAGCAGTCATTTCCGCTCAGGGTTCCCGACGAC
The DNA here is from genome assembly GCF_977971745.1 of Zootermopsis nevadensis. Lineage (NCBI taxonomy): Eukaryota > Metazoa > Arthropoda > Insecta > Blattodea > Termopsidae > Zootermopsis > Zootermopsis nevadensis. The sequence goes on from NW_028259156.1 coordinate 12,504,864, forward strand.
GGAACTACCCGAATTTCTCATCTCTCCCACGTCTGCTGTATAATTATGACAATTTTTAAATGATTAAGACCAATAATTATTTTACTTTCAGGAAATTAATTTCCGAATAGGTGACAAATTGAAAAATGGAACACAAATCGAAAGTGTAAAGGAGGAAGTGTTATTTGATGAGCGACCTGCGGTGGGAAGTGTAATTCAAGAGACTGAAACGTCATGTCTCTGCGGGTGGTATACGCCGCAGGGGAGCCAGAACCAATCTCGTTTGGTAACAGTTTTGGTATACGATATGGTAGATGAATACGCTGTTTTGTTTAGAAATTACTGCCCCTCCCGCATTCAATTAATCCTAGCAACCCTTTACCTACACAGCTGGGAATCTCTCTTAACTTTTCTCTCACTCCTCGTTTACAGACAATGTACCCCCAGTAGATTTTCAAGAGGACACAAATACTTATATAACAGTGTGGTACTTTGTTAAACAGTTTCCGTGCTTCCATGGGAAGCGATTTGTCTTGTAACGCTGTGATCACAAAACGTCTACCTCTCCACAACAGACGAGTTTATCTATAGTATTTAACTGGAATTATACCATTTTCACACCATCAGTTTTATTTTCACATTGTCAGCTGGGATAAAATAGTTCACGATCTGTTAAGCTACATGTTACAACATCACTGGTAATCTTTACATTTTTAGACATAAATTTAGAAGGTAGAAATTTGTGGATAAGTCATTCTTCGTCTATTTGAAACAAGGCACGCCTTACGATTAGGCCTATATTCAAGTATCAAAACGAATCGCATGCAAAGAATCAAACGTACTCATAATTATCTTTAATCCTGTTTAAACCTAATAGGGTACTGAGGTGTTAAATTTGTTACTCTTCGTGCAAATTTCAGTGTCTTATATCAGAATTCACGAAACGTTTACACAAAAGAAATAGGCGTGGGTAAATAAAATTTGATTTGAGTAGAAACCGGAATATGAGGGTTGTTTCGGCATCTGGACGAAACTCTGGACCGGGAACACACTTAAACATGGAGCCTGGCTCTCCCGTACTGACAGCTACCAAGCTGCTTACAAACCTGTGATTGACTGCCTACACGGCGCTTTCGTCCTGTACGGTGGATGTCTGAAAATACTGGAAAACTGTACTTTAATGTGAACCCACTGCAGCGATGCATTGAAATGTCGGGTACAATTCATCACACAGTTTCCTTACTTGACGAATGAATGGCATATAGCCTGGGTCTGATTTTGTGGTTATTTTGTATACATTACAGTTTAACGACAAAGTACTCACACTTACAGTATTTTAAACAGAGTACTTATGCACAACTTCAATATATTTCATTGTGCAATGTTCGATTATTTGTTTCCTTATATTTAAACTTGGTGCTTAGTGTTTAATAATTCTACTCATGTAGTAACTAATACACGTGAATAAATTATTTAACAGAACTTACAATTGGTCGAGGACTTGAATGGAAATCTGTTTATAACCGCCTGTATCTAAACGTTATTTCGGTATCAGATTCATGACAGCATGATTTCCAAGATCTCTGTCAGATTCGTGTAATGGTTTCGAAATTGTATTCTTAGTTCCTATTGGATCAGTATCTTTATGGGAGGACAATATTAGAATTGACCTTAGAGAGACAAGTTTGAAGAATGTGAACTTGATTCATAGGATTCAACATAAAGACGGTCTCTTGTGAACACCACAATGAGCCATCGCGTTCAATAAAACTTTGGGGGATTTGTTGACTACCTGAGCGTATTATCAGCTGTGCAATGACTCTCCTATAAGGAGTTAGTTAATACTAACTAAATCGCTTTACCAAAAGACGAATCAGCGGTTGACATAGAGAAGGTTAAACGTTACATACTTAAAAGACCTCACTGAAATCGAAAGACACAGAGGACGGTAAAAATAGGAACCGACAAGATTTTGTACAATATAACATTCCTGTAATATCGTATTGAGATTCCTAAATAAAAAACTCAACAAAATTTGTTCCATTATACAATTTTGGAACACGTTAAACAGAATACTAAAAAACTAAATTTGGTTTCACATGCTAAGACACATGTTCCACGTTTTATGTGCTTATACACAATTATATTATTATTTAGTGTTCTGTCTGACGACAGGTCCATATGAACAGGATCCTTCCATCCTTTTCTCGGACTGGGACCTGTTCATATACGTTCTTGGCAGATGATCCAGAAGTGGTTTGCCATTGCCTTCTTCTGTGTGTGAATGGAGTAATTGTTGGGATGCCACGTAGAAATTGGGGAAGCCCCCGGAGGAAAACTCCGTGTTGCCTAGACCACGGCCTTGCCCAACACAAGTTATAAATTATAAATGCGATAGAGTTTAGTGTATTTGGCAGTACAAACATGAAGTGAAATAAGAATTTTAATCTTTGTTCACCACTTAACTAACAACTATTAATGCTTTGCCGCTAGTCAAATATCGCCAGAGAAATATTAATAATGTCACTTTACGCATGTAAAACAAGCTAAGGTCTTCAAAAACACACAAACTACTACAATTTTTGGCTACTCCTTTGAACTCCCTCCGTTTATCAAATTGACAGCGGTACATCTGTTGTAACACAACGAAATTAATCATCAATTTGGCTGTATGATTACTGAATGAATTAAAATTGATTGCAATTGTTATCACAGATATCCATCGCACCACAACAATTCGATTCGGTGTACCTGTGTGTGTGACCACTACTACCCTGAGTATGTAACAGCACAGGTCTACCAACACAATGGGAAACATTGCTGCAGGGTGTCCATCATACGGACAATGTTCAAATAATAATATCAAACCGCTGCACTCATCTATTGTTGTTTCTCGATATTACAGTTGTTCTAAACGTTCAATTGTTATTGTTATTCTCATGCCAATTTGTACCTTTATTTTTATACCCCACGGCATCCAACCACATTCGTCACAAAATGTATGATACGATCAAGACCTGAGTAAACTTACACGAACTTTTACCATTGCAACCGCATGAATATGCTGAGAATGTCTTGGAAAACGAATGGGATATATTGAACACTACGTCAAAGTGAAGTTATTACGTTGGTAAACGTACTTTTCAACTTCTCTCGTACTTTAACATTACACACAGTCTCGTTTCACTCCCACACACATTTTCATGGTTATTTATATGAGGTAGTTTCTTAAACGTGGCCGTGTAAGTATAGAAAATAATCAAAACATTTTTAAATTAATTTTATGTACTAGAAGCCTATGATTTTCCAAAATTGGGACAAGTGCAGGATATATTTCGACTTTGAAAAAAGGACAAAGTTGAAGTGACCTTCAACAGAGTATCGGCTGTCGTCTCGAAGAACCTAGACATTTCTGTCATGGAACTTGCGTGACAAGGAAACTCTTAAGTCTTGGGCAGTGACCGAGTTGAGCGTCTCTTTACATTATTTTGTGGGTCTACCAAACAAACACGTCACTCACGTCGACAGATTTATAAAACTATTCACGAACAGTGGCATGAAATTTAGAAATGATCACAGCCAACATTAAGAAAATTCCCGCTATTCCATCAAAGAGACTGAAGAAAACCTTAATCAAAATAGTCCTTCCCGCTTTGCTCGAAACAACCAAACCATAGAATCTTACTCTATTAGTTTTTAAGAAATCAGCTATTTTTCGTTCAATCTCACTTTAAACATAGCGATTTTCATATGCACTTCTTAAAAATATTAAGTAAAATGTACACATCCTAAACACCCAAAAGCCACACTTCGTTTCCAGAGACAATTTCTTTGGCATTCAGAACTGAAACATAGGCCCAACTGCTTTGTCTTACATGACGACCTATTATCACACAGTAATAAATAATTTACACGTCTACATTACAGCCTTTCACGTTGATCACGTTTGGGCTTAATTAGGTTAATAAACTAAATACTAGAAACCATAATTACATGATCACACACCACAGCGTTTCTAATACCGTTCCATAATTTAAAATTAAGACAGCTCTGTCAAAAAAAAAAAAATTAAACTACTGAGCAATAAAGTAACGTTGATAATTGTTTTTATACAAATCAAAACTAGCTGCATTTAAGTTTTTGTTGAATTTCAAATAATAACCATGAATAAATACAATTTTAATTGTATAAAAGTAACATAAAATATTAATTACATGTGCCAGTTTTCACATAATGAAAACCCGGAAGTCAATATGCCTGCTCCGAACTTTAATGCAGCAAGTACATTACAAAGACTCCTATTTTTATTAAAAAAACATCATTCATACCCTCAGTAAATTCGAAAACAATTTTCAAAACACAACCAACGCGCATTAGACAGTGTCAGTATGTCTCTGTATATTACTACTCCTCCTATTATATTTATTTAGGATCGTTAGTGAAAAGGAATCTTACGTTTAACGAGACACAAATATGTAAGAGCCATATCTCATAAAAACTGCACAAATAAAATGGTACAGTGATTGTTACATAGTTTATATAGATCTATATGGTTTCACCTTGTCAACTTGACACGTAAAAATATATTATAGCATCCGAATTGAGTAACACTGCGCAAAATTAACGCACAGAAACATGAACTGATACAAAAATATATGTAAATCAACACTGAAATCATAAATACATCAACAAGCCAAACATACTTCTTTTAATTTTAGTGACCAGAAGGGTGGATCGATACGATTACACTTAACTTGCAATCGAGTTTTGTCTGGTGCAATGGCTATTCTGTCTCAGATAAAAGCTATTTTTCTTTTAATTCTTAGATTTGCAAGCTAGGACAATTAGTACCCCCAGCAGTGTACCACCGCACCCTTCCTGATATTTCCCACTTACACATTGTAATATCTTTTCATCGTGTTAATCACTGATTGAACTGTGCTCTACAACCCCCAAAAGCAACCAAACTGAACTGTAGCGACATTGCTTTAATCACAGAATATTTCATATATAAGGCCAAGGTTATATAGGCCTGACTAACGGTGAAATTCCTCAAGTAGGAGTTATACTTGAAGATGCATAATATATTGAACACAGACACGCATCGAACTGTAAGTAAGCTGCTGATAATGATTACGATTCGCTTATTGAATGATCAATTATGTAAAGTGGAGCATCCCCTGGTATTGCGGTTGAGTTATTGGAATCATCGGAGATCATCAAATGACAGCACACCTGATCCACCAGCTAAGGGCTTGAACTGAGTATTTTAAGATGAAGGGAGATGAACGTGCATCACCGCTATCTCAGTCTCTGCTGACAGTCAAAGCACAAAAGTAAGTAACTTTAAAGGATGTTAATTAAGTCCACTGTGCCACTTACTACATTATAGCATGTAATGTAATTATTATTATTATTATTTCCAGTGACGTATGTATGACCCGTAAGGTCACTTTTATTCTCCTGGTGTAGTTCTAACTGCGAACACTTAAATACGTCAGTGAAGGTTTTGCGGCCTAAATTCAAATCCGGTACCAGCCCTTTAACAGTACGTTCAACAGAAACTGCTCATTAATTAAAGAACAAAATTCGAAAAGTTTCTACAGCATTATGGACAACACTTCTGATGGCGGGTGTTGATTTATGTGGTAGCACGCAAGATTTTATGAAAGCTGTCAAAAAGACGGCAACGGGCGAAATGAAACTGTGTTATCTGAATGCGAAGGGCCGTCATGACCTGCTATTCTGTCAGCGGTTGGATACAGAAACTTTATATTACAGACCAGCAGATTGAATTCTTACTTCCCGGTGCAGTCCACTTTCTGCGGCCTGGCTTTCTGCGCATGCCAGAAATATCTACCTGTCCGACAACAACCATTTCATCACCACTATCTCTTTAGGGTTAGGAAATCTTCCTGTTCTACGGCCACCTTATAAATCTCTGCTTAGACGTCTAGCAACGGCATTATTTCACTCTCTAAATACAACAAAGGAACAATTAATAACAAGTACCATCGTATGGTTTGAGATTTTCACAGCGGTGAATATGAAGATTTCTGTCTTCTGAGTTGTTGCGCCGTGTAGTCTGGTCGATGTTAACCAACGTTTCAGAGGTCATACTGCCTCCGTCATCAGGGCGATTCTTAGTATGAAGATTTCTGTCTTCTGAGTTGTTGCGCCGTGTAGACAGTATGACCCCTGAAACTTTGGCAAACATCCACCATACTACACGGCGCAACAACTCAGAAGACAGAAATCTTCAAGTACCATCGTCATAGCTTCCAAGAATACCCCTGTGTCTCATCTCAGGTTTTAAATAGTTTAAAAAATTCGTACGTGTCAAAGCTTAACTGAAAATCTTATTGCTTCGAAATGTTTAGATGGCTGAACTAACTGTGGGCCGGAATGATTTCATTCTTGAAGCTTGAGGCTCGCGGGACTTATGATTCTCACCTCTGAACTAGTATCTAACTAATCATCTACGAAATGAAAGATAACTACTGTTGTTAGAAACCGAATTTGTCTGTGGGGTGCTTGCCTGTGTTTACAACCGTCTTGTTTATACACTAGCATAGTTAATGCGAAGGACAAAGCGATTAGACCCCGCAAAGTTAGAATGCGTTCAACTTCTTTTATCGCAGACTTAAAAACGGCGAATATATGCAGATAAGAATAACGAACATCTTACAAATAATAATCTGCGCCAACCATGATATCACTAATTGTATAATACTAAATGTGCCAGAATAGTTTGTCTCTACGCAGCACACATATTTGTATTATGTAAGTTTATTTGAAAGTTGTACTCTCATAAAACTTAATTTTGATTGGCCGTTTGATGTAATATTTTCTGTCAAACATTCGAATGATTTTTCTCGAGTCAGGTGTTATTTTCATTAAAGAAAGCGTAGCGCTAGATCCGAAACTGCTCAGTCGCGGTTTGTGGTTTCAGTCCACAGGATAAACGTGTTCAAAAAGCACCATTTGCGTGCCCGACACCAAAAAATAAACGAAACGACCAATTATCGTCACAATACAGAAATTACTCTCTCAAATACGTTTCGTGGCATGTTGCGCCACATTCAGTCTTTCTAACAGAGGGCATTCATATGAAACCTTTAACATTCAACGTTTTCTGATTAACACCGGATTCCCACGGCATAATCCCAGGTTCGAAAACAAGGGGTATCAGTGCAATGTTTCTTAATGAAACCGTTCAAGGGTTCGATGATGTTACAGCCCGGTTTGACCTAGTATCTTTCTTTTAATTCTACTTTGCTGATTTGTCTCTTATCACGTCTGGAGTTGTCAGGAAACAAAATAGTTTTATTCTGTTCACATCTGGGAGCATGTTTTATTTGTTGCAGCACACACGTGTTAGCTACTCTCTGTTAACCGACATGTGTATCAGTCAATAGGTAGTGATTGATAACTCGAGCACTAACATACCGTCACCATTACAACGTAGAGAAAATAATGACCAGAGCGTGGTTTGAATTTTAAGAAAAAAATAAGTTAAATTATGTCACCATCATGTGTCATAAAAGATAACGTTAATGGTACAAAACAGATACACACGTTATATTCAGAGTTCTCCATTACTAGAATATTATTATATTACATGATGAGGGTTCTCAAGTTTGGTGCTGAGAGTAGCAGTGCTGCAATTACAAGTTATCTGTCTCCAAACACACGCCATCTTCATCATAGTCTTCAAAATAACCTTGCATACAAATCACTTCTCAACGAGACAGCTTCGCCTTAGTTATATGATGGTTTATCGCGAATGTAAACAAGACAACTGTTACAAGAGGGCATGGTAAGGCCCGATCTGCAACTACAAGTCATCATGGAACATGATGCAAACATGACTGTGGCTGGAATTAGATTTATGTATCATCCATATTCTCTCTTACTCTCTAATCTCAGACTCTCAATATTGCCAATGGCTTCTCTGGAGGAAGATGAGATTTTACTGTGCCAAGACGTAGGTTGGTGGATGATGTTTTGCTTCATCTTCGGCATATGGATGCAGATATATTAAATGAGGTAGGCAATATCCTGGGGCTTCAAACTGGATTGTCGCCAAATTGTAGTGTACAGGCTGCTTATAATATTGTGTATACACCCCTCCACCCACCCTTTACAGCTGTCTCATTCCTTCAGGACTCTGTATCTTACACTAGAGAAGGAAATTGCCGTTTAATTCAATTGGGTCGAGATGGCAGTTCTCCTGCAGACAGCGAGAGAGAGACAGCGAGAGAGAGAGAGCGGGTCGGAATATGGTTAAGATAATACAAGAGATGCCGAACAGAGTCACACAGAGAGTAGGTAAGAGCCTCAGCAGGAATAGCGCTGTTTCATTAACGTTGCCTGGCAACAGTCCTTGCATTTCGACTGTAGTGTACAGCAGACCGCAAGTCCTCACAAATGAAAAGTCGCAAACAAACCAGAATGTGAACTTGCTTACAGGCGACATACGTAGTTATCAGTTTCAGCCGAAGAAGAGTGTACTGTGCCCAGTTTACATGTTTATACTTCACGTTAAGTAATGTTGCATTGCATATTATTAGTTTCGGTCTTGATTTAAACTCTTCACGTATTACGAAGTTAAACATTATGCCCCACTTCGTCCTCTTCCTCCAAAGTTCCTTAACAAACTTAGTTTAAAGTAACATCAAACATCGCGCAAGTTTGAAGTTCTGTAATTCAACCCATCTCTCAACTCCAGACCAGCACAACCACGAGTCTATTTTGGAAGATGGAGACACATTCCCCTCAATTAGTTATATTTCCAGGGTTACTCAGTATTTTATCACAAAACTTGTATTATCTAAGGAGACTATATTAATCTGTCCAACACTATTATATCAATCGATGGTGGCTGTCTTCTGGGTTGTAGTGCGCCGTGTAGTCTGGTAGAACTTTACCAACTTTTCATACGTCCTTGCTGCCTCCGTCATTAGAGCGATCATCGCCCAAAAGACAGCAATTTTCGTACTGTTCAACATCGCCATATCAAGAACAGCAGGAAAAGGTTTCCCTCAATTCTATCGACCTTGAATGGAAAGTAATTTACTTTTTCATTATTAAATTCTATATATATGAAATTAATTTTTAAAAAAACAAGCATTTTGTAAATGTCCTCACCGGATGTGTACTGCATAAAACTATTTGTAATTTAAAAGCCATGTCACGTACTGTGTCAAAATTGCAATAATTGATTCAAAATTATATTGCATCACTGAGCATAAGCATAACATTTGGTGTCTGGTCACCGGAATATAATATCATAATATAAACATGCATAATAAGTCCTTCGACTACGTACCCAAGTTCAAATATAGCGTAACGACATTAGTCACGCAAATAAAAAACTACACTCACGAAGAATTTGAGTAGATTAAATTTGAAGAATCCTTGCTTACATCCAGTTCATTTATTTGACTAAAACTCTCTGGTTTACAAAGAATGAACACAAACAATATTAATTGTTCGCCTTTAATCAATATTCCAATTAAACTAAATCACAGCCTTACAACATATTTTCATGAGATATTTAATTTGACCTACCAGTCTTGCAGAGGCCTTATAAAAATTCACTAGGTTTACCCCAAATCTGATATAACCAACCACGGTGACAGAGAAAGAGAGAGAGACTGTATGGGTGTGTTTGCGTGTGAGGCAGCAAGTTTCACGTGGTGAACACGTTAATTCAATTTTCGGGACACCCGGCATTGAATATAATTCCAATAAAACAAAATAAAATATTCAATTGTTTACTGTGCCGCGCGAACAGGCAACACCCATTTACAATTAGTATTCTTTCCTCTGCTGTAACAGGACAAACACATGTAATGAAAAAAGCACGAATAATAACTTTCAGTTAAATGTCTTTGGGTTTGAAAGCTTTTACTGTTTGGTATAAAGCGAACTTCACATTTTTATAACCAAAGCTTGGGTTTCATGGCTATTTCATCATGTTTGTTGAATAATATTCGTAAATGTTCTGTTTTCAGAGGGCAGTGTGACAATAGTATTGTCGAGGAGGGTCAAAGCAGTGGGCAGGTTCGGTCAGCAGGGAGGAAACTATTACCATCTTTTAACTATTTAAAGTACATACCAACAAAAAATTGTCTTCTAGAAATTTACATCGTGAAACCGAAAATAAGCTAAATATCTCCCCTCAGAAGCTGCAAAGTGTTAGGATGCCCAACGTTAGGCCTCTGGACCAGTAATTAGCAGGGAAATAACAGTAGACTACTTTTTCATTTCCCCACTTAAAGCTCCGTATACACAACACCTCTTTGTGGCTTTAACGGTACACAGCTGCACCATATTATATAAGTCCCATGAATTCCCACTGTTTAACGCAGCTCACAGCACGTAAGTCAGAATTGCGTCACGTTCTCAGAATTAGTTTTCTGAAAAGGCCCACTTCCAGAGAGGAAAGCGAAAAGAGGTTTAAAGAAACCATACAGCCCACGACTGTAATATTGAGACTTGAAACTACGGACTGAGTTCAAGTGGCGCAGAACAGAGCCCAACGTAGGCTTCAGTAAACACAACAATAAACATTCGCGTTTTATAAAACAGGAAATTTGACCATATGGACAACAAACAGATTCTAGTGGACCCAGCATCACTGAATAAATCACGAAGATAAACATTGGATAGGCAGTCAACGCCTTAACATGAGCTGCTACTCCGACTTCAGGAATTATCGGCCAGTGTTTCATACACGGAAAACCACGAAAGGTAACAGAATTTCGTGCAGCATTTATGAACATAATAGTATTATCATCGCGTCAACTTACCACTGCAGATCATTTTTAAATCGCTGCTTAGTTTATAAATTGGTTTACACGTGTAGCATAAGTATTTTTAATTACTTTAAGCCTCGTAATTGAAATAAACCCAATAATATCGATGTTTTTTTGTATTCCACAGTATTAACTTAACTTTCTGTCAGTGGAGTGATGTCAAACCCACCAGTGCTCTACTGATGTTTATTGAATAATATTAACATTGTATCCTCAATTACGCGACCGCTTGGTTACATGTTGCGTGAGATAACGTAATTTATAATTTGTATTTATCATTGCAATGACATTATTGTTGGAAGTGTATGTCCGAATTAATGTCTCATATCTCATTTAAATATTGTTGTGACTTTACCGTCCATACAGACGCTAAAATGAGAAGAATGCAGTCATATTAATATATCCCTAATGTCTTTTTCCGCTGTATCTTTCGTGAGACGTAATTATATACAAATAGTGTCTTATTACATATAGGCGGATATATCCGAATAGGATGCTATTTGAACTGTGAAAAATGACACAAAACCATTATGCAAGGTTACATTAAGATAGATCTGATAGTATGTATCGTCTATTAAAAATGTGTTTCAGAGATAGGAAATTTAAGAACCTTATTCGTCTTACCTTCAACACGATAATCAGTACGTTAGCTCACTTTTCTACAGCTTACCTGAAAACAGAAAAACACAATCCATTACCAGTAGTGGTGGAAAAATGTGCTGTTGCTACTTTTATAATAAACAAATGAAAAGCCCGGTTATGAATTCAAATGCAAAATAATTAACTTCATTTAGTGATCACCTGACAGAACTGTGGTCCACAAGACAATGCCACTTAAAAAATTATCTAGAAATGTGAGATGTTAATTTCTCACAGCGGCAAGTACGAAGATGACTTGTCTTCCGGGATGCTGCTTCGTACAGTTTTGTAGAAATGGGCCGACGTTGTATTCATGCCCTAACTCCCTGGTTATGTAGGCAGTAAAAGTCGATCAATTTCTACGAGACTACACGACGCAACATCCCAGAAGACAGTCATCTTCAGAGTCTTGTAATGTCCTTTCTTGTAAAAGGAAACACGAAAACACTTTTACTTGAACAACCGAAGTATAAGATAATCAATATGAAGGTAATACTGTGGGTATATGATAACAACTATTAAATAATCAGACACATATACGTGTCTAAATTATTATGGTTTTAACGGAGTAAACAATCTTTAACACACGTAATGTATAACGTTTGGGGGAGGGGGGGAGGAAGATATACATCACTTGAAGAACATAGGATCTATATATACTCGAAGATAGAAGTAGGTATTCTCCCTTCCAGAAACTTTCCTATGTGTCTGAAGAAGTTCTCTTTGCCGCCTCCTTATTGATGCAGCATAACAGTGCCTACTTTCCTTTAAGATTCTCCGGCAGCGCAAGATGAGGATGAAGGGGGTGAGGTGTTTTGCGAGGCTCATGAATGTTAGATGGGTGGCAAAGGACACAGCTGGGAACACTGGTACTAGGTAATGCTCCACACCACACAATCTCCGCGTCTTTTCCTTCGCTCCATAGTGAGATTCGACTATCTTGGCTACCTCACACAGTAATTTAAGAACCGTGACCCAAAATACAATTTACGTAGCAAATGGGCTGCAAGAGAACAGAACTCTCTGTATCATACCCAAAAGGTAAGATCAACAGGTAAGACCTGAGACTCGTGTGTCCACAAGAGCTGGATCTCAGAAAGAGTGTTCACAACTACGACCGAATACCTTCCTTTAACAAGTCAGATACTTCATCGTATTTTATTTAGATACTATTACAGGTTAAGAGATATCAGAACTAAAATGTTTTAGTAACATGTGTATCATTTCAAATGATAACTTTAAGTATGAACAGAACAGTGTTTACATTTTCTAAAATATCTCCATTGAAGGTGCTTCAATATTTTCGAACCTCTTCACTCAATATTATTAGGCTCAATACATTTACAGTCACACAAATCTGTAAATAGCTCTATTAAAAGAGTCCTTAAGGAAGAGCTAAGGATAGTAATAATGTCTATCATTCCTACGCCCCAATTTAAATCAATTGACTTGTTAATACAGTGATTTGCAACTGCACCAAATTATTCATACTATTTTCACGAATATACAACATTGGAAGCCTGAAATCTTAAGTTCTTGGTCACCTTATAACTAGACTAACCATGGTATGCATACTTGACTGCTCAGTAATCTGAAGTTTCACACCTCTGCTTTGTGTATAAAGTAGACGATGACAGGTAGGTAAAAGGCATGATTGGAATACCAACACCAGGCATTACAGCCATCAAAGAACCTTCTCCCTACCGGAGTTTGCAAGGGAGAATAAATAGTTTAAACAAACTGTGAATTGCCCCCAGTCTGAAATAATATCAAATGCTAACGATAGCCTGTTCCGAAACTGGATCTTTTTTCATGAAATGAAGAGCATTATAAACAATTCCACCTCCCTCTTAACTTCCGAATAAACTAATTAAAATTTCGCTAGGCTTTTGGACCTTAGGTTCAGGGCGTTGGGTCAAGGAACACAAAAACATGTTTGTTCTTTCAACAGCACAGCTTAAATATCCAAATTTTTTCTTCATAATGCAACATTCTTTTATTTAAAGACGGCCGTCTTCTGAGATGCTGCGCCTTGTAGTCTGCCTCCAATCGTCCTGGTGATGGAGTCAGTAAGTGCGTTTGAATGCCGGTAAATTTCTACGAAACTTCACGGCAGAACATTCCAGAAAACAGCCATCTTCATAGTCACCGCAGTGACAACCACTTAATCTCACAGGTTTTAGATATTTTTCACTGTGCTGCAATAACCTTTTGCTTGTTTTATTTCGAAAACAATAAATTGTTGCAACCGTTGTTTTATCTTGGAAACTACTAATGTGATTTTAAAATGTGGGATTCGGGGCATACAATTAACTTCATTTGGGTCAATATCGATTCTGTATTCCCCCATTATGCACTAAACGTTCACAATTCATCTAAAAACTCGTGTTGAGAACTGATAGAGTACATGACGCACAACCATCTCATTAAAACATACGTTTGAGTATAAACTTCATTTGGTCTAATAAGAATATAATTAACACAGACATTAATACAACGCGATAAATCTCAGCGTCCAAACAATAACGTTAATATGTTCCCATCAGATTTTCATATTAAAATTGTGTACCTATCTCCCATTTTGTATGCCTCGGCCACGTTATCCCCCTTTATTTTATAACCCGAATAATATTTTGTGAGGCTACATCCTTGTGATAAACCTCCTTTCTACATTACTACAACTGCATAAAGTAAATTGCTCTTATTTCTGTATTAACACTTAGCTTTCGTTACTTCAAACGCTCATGCGTCTGTGCTCTCTCCATTAACTGCTCTTGTAATAAAGCTACCTAAGGCAACACAACATGACAATTCTCTATGTTGTTGTTTTAAAATCTGATAAACTATCTAAGGCAGGTACGCACTTTCAGTTCCAACGTCCTGTCCTGTTTTTAAAAGCAAATATTTGGATTCTACTGAAAAACTCCAAAGAATTCTTTGAATCACTTTAATAACAGTCCGTAAGAATATCGTATAAAGAATAAATATAAAATACAAAAGTAAGAAATAGCTATGGGTACCGAAAAAATTACTAGGAATGAAGAAGGGTAACTGCACCATACGATTTTCCTGTCTGTTGGTTAAGTACCCCCCTCAGGGACCCACATCAGTGGGTACGGGGACTGGCACCACCGAGGTACCCGACTACCCAGTGCCTGAGGGTATAGCTGGGCTACTCTACCTCGGGGGGCTGTAAATACGGAGGTATGGTACTCCAGGTTGGGGGTTGGGCGTGGGGCTGACAACCGCACCCTGTGAAAAGCAACTTGTTACGAAATTAGATGAAGATGGACTCATTCTCGGCGGACTGGCAAAAATATTGTCTGTGAATGAGGGAGAATGGAAGAAGCTTTTAAAGAAGGCCAGAGCCCACACAGAGCTGTAGAGCCAATGATGAAGATGATTATTAAGTACAAAAATTTATTGGCTGAATTAACATCTACGCTGAACATACGCCACTGTTATAAATCAGAGCTACTTGTTTCTGGAAATTCAGCCTTCCATTGTGTATCTAGAATATAAGCATGCAATTTAATAAGTTTATTGGGACAAACAAATTATTAATACCATCAACAACAACAAACTATGGCACAAGAATGAAATCACAAGCTTGACGCTCAAGTTATGGTTACCCTGGTCACGCCAGCTGCTCAAGAGCTATGCAGGTCCCAGTATGGTGTGATCGTTATCGAGACTTTATTAAAATAACCCACAAAGTGTAGGGGCTGACACAATACTGAAAAGATTTTTGCCAACACTGACCTAAAAACAATTCCAGCAAAGTCCGACGAAATACAATAAAAAGGGTGGATGTCTGTCTCCAAAAAGGTGGTGAATATTTCCTGAAACTACTGCAAAGCTGTTCTATACTTTCTACCTAGAAATAAAAATCAAAATAACTAGTTTTTCTTGTTTCGTTGATGCCACAAAAGCATAATAATAGACGTACTGTGGTAGTTAGGGTTGCATTTAAAATAAAACACTTTCAACGCTGAAGCTAAGACCCAATCAACGTATTTGTGGCTAAAATGCGACAGCCCTACGACAGAGCCACGAGGTGAAAGATATAGTAGAGCGACATTTTTCTCGTGTCTTTGAGATATAAAACACCCCCACGAGTAGCTCGTCATAGATGTAACCTGCATCCTCTGGGCTATGGGTTTTTCTTCTTTCCCCGAGCATTTTGAAGTCGACATCAAAATTCATATCACGTTCCCATCCTTGCGAGCTCTCGACAGTCCTTGCAACTGTTGTGAGGGAATAAGGTCGTCGCCACATGACTGCCACGTCTTCAATAAGTCCTTGTTCGAGGAAATTTCAAACATGTGTTATGTTGCATAGAAAGAAATGTCACACAAAATGTCAGAAATTGTGTTCGTCCGATTTACTTCTCTGTTAACAATGCTTCATTTATCACATTCATGACGTGCCTCTTAGACAAATCTCATGTCTTACAGAGTTTAGAAAATTCTCCATTCCTCTGGTCAGTTTATTAGTTAACTTGTTAACAGGTTTCAGAATTGTGAACACTGCAATTAAAAACAGAAACCGAACAAAACAAACTCCATTCAAATTAAAATGTGAGTAGTGTCAATCCCTGCAGCTGTATTTTGACAACGACAACTGTAATTACAGTCAATGTGAGGTCTAAATATTACTGTGACACTCGCGGTACATCGAAGGTTCTTGAAACGTTCAATTGTCTCATCACGGTTAGCAAACAGAACTGGTCTTACAACGGCAGTTTTATCCTGCAGAGTTTAAGCTTCCGTAGCTAAAGAATATCAACATTTTAGATATTATGTAATATTTTGCTTCCTGAAGGGGTGTACTGAAATGTTTTAATATTTTATATGATGGCAGCGTCAATTCTCTGGGCCTGACTGCCCGTAACTGTGTAAACACAAACATTCCACCGAAATAGAACAAAACTGAACTTACTTTACAAGTTCAAGTGGTTGTGTTTCATCAACCACTGTGCCACTTGATTTTTTAAAAAACGGTACAAAATTAAATAGTTATCTCTTGCAGGAAATGTCTCGGATATCTTAAGAATTTTAGTCTGTCCTTCCTCAAATAAAACAGACAAGTTTAATACGAAAGAACATGTGACCACAACTGCTAACTAATCCCCTGAAGTAATAATAAGAACCTTGGTAATTATGTCGGTTGTCAGCAGGTAATAGTAGTGAAAACAAATTTACATATCACGGTCGCATTTGTTATGCTTATTATACAATAGATTACTATTTTAAACTGTTAATTACTTTTAAAAAGTTAGCTGGAACTTACAATACCGCTAAATTAGGCAACTAATAAATCCTTTGAAGATATGACAAAGTTTACATATCTGGGAACTACGGTAACAAATCTAAATTGGAATAATGAGAAAGGAGCAGAATACATTCAAGGAGAGCATCTTACGATGGAGTTTAGAATCTATGCCTTCCAGTCTGCTATCTAGAAACTCAAAGTTTAAAGTACACAAAACAATAAATTTACCAAATGTTTTGTATACAAGCGTAGGTCTGCTACAGACGAATTAAGAGACGTCTATTTACATTAAGATAAATCTTAACTGTAACATATATTTTTATAAACACTTGTCAGTAAGTAATAAAATTCACTTGGCAGATCTATGTAACGTTGTATGAGAACTGCAATTAAGATTCGTGTTTTACAAAACTGCCGGGAACTTGTGTCCAGCTGAGCGACTCTTAACTTATGTACTCTACTCCGTTAAGAGTTGAAAACTAAGAAACTAGCATTTGACGTGGCATCTGCATTCACACAGAACGCGACTGAAGAAGCTATCGTCACTACTTTACAACCGCAGACTAAAATATCTTAAAGACAATGTCATCCCTTTTGTCTGCTTTCTCATCCCCACTTCTTGCACCAAAGTTTCTATTATCTGCTTCTCAAAGACGCTCAACGTGAAGATTTTCGGAAACCCCACACAGTTAGGGCGGAGGAAATGGGTGAAAGGGCAGGAGATTATTTCTTAATAACAGGAAAAACAAGGAAAGGAAGTAAATTTGTCTGAGAAACATGTTCCGTAATCTTCTTTGGGGCTTAAACGAGAAAATGTGCTCCTATACGGCAATAACAGAGACACGTAGCGTATCTCAGACTATTTTGTGGTTTCACAGAAATTAAAACCGCGTTGCCTAAGGCTGTGAACATAAAAAGTGACTGTAAACTTCAAAACTGAGTGATGTACGATGGTCCTAAAAAACTGACAAGCGGAGATTACATAAGGGGACGAACATGGCATTGTGGGTGTGTTTTACGTTCATAGGGTTGTGTGTATAGGAAATGCGTCGTCAATTTGCCCTGCAGAGTTGTTGTAATGGTATTCTGGTAACGGCTTTCGGGAGGCTGTAGAAGTGATTTTATATAGGAGATTGCATTAAGTGTTGTAGCAAAGCTGTAACATTAGAAAGTGTAACGCCAGAGGGATAATTTCCAACCCCCTCCAAAATGTCCTCTCCTGCAGAAACCCCTGGGAGGGTTAAAGTTTCCTCCCACTCAACCAAGTCCCTCTCTTTGTCTCAAATTGGTTTATGATGGTGTTTTCTCGCGGATATGATTTTGTTTATGAGCGAATAACAGCTAGACACAAAAATGACGCCTTTGAAAATCTTCACAAGTCGAACTCCTGCATATGAGCTATCACGTACTTTTCAAATAGTAAAATAAAGAATGTTCTAAAATTAAAATTAAAAATTTATAAACATAAACTGCAACAACATTTTAATAAATAGTTTTAGTTCGGTACTACTAGAAGCGAAAAGTTATTACTAAAGCCTTAAGTCTCGTCCATAACGCCTTTTCAAATTTCGGATAAATATTAATGTACAGTCAGAAAGGAAACTACGTATTTAAAAACACTTACTCATATAATAATAATGTATTTGGTTCAGAACTACGTATATACAGAGATCTGTGGCCGCCTAATACCAGGTTTTCAGTACCACAGTCCTTACATACGTAGCACTATTAGCACTACTGCTTATTACAACTATTCACTAATGCTACTGTACATAACTATTTCCTATTGCCCCAGTTCCTTCTACCACAGAGGCAGTTCTAAATTCATAATTTGACAATATCGTAACCAATGAGGTTTAACCGAGGTGCGATTATTACTAGTTGAAAACTTATACGAATATTTACTCATATAGACTTACATAAATAGCCATATATGCAGGAACAAACTTTCTACTTTTAATTACGGACTCATGTCACGGAAAAGATGGCTGTCTTCTGGGTTGTATCTCCGTGCAGTCTGGTAGAAGTTTGTCAACGTTTTAGAGGTCCTTGCCGCCTCCATTCGCATCGCCCTGATGGTGCAGGCAGAAAGGACCCTTAAAACGTTGGCAAACTTCTACCAAACTGCAGGGAGCTACAACTTAGAAGACATCCATCTTAGTACTCATCGCAGTGAAAACCTCAAATCCTAGTCATGTAAAGAGAGCGAAAACGGATAGGAAGGTTTTTATTAAATAAGTCGTGGGATGAGTACTTATAGCTGAGAGCATCGGTCTTTTCTTGCTGATGTAAATAAACTTTAGAATTCTTTAAAACACATGTTTTAAATAGTTAAGTTACCTAAAGCTCTTCAGAGGAAATTCGTTGATTAGTCAGTCCGTTCGTTCGATACTTACAACTTACAACTTATTCCTTTGGGAACAGGGAATAATCAAGGCAGTTTGTTTCTTAGACTCAAACTAGTTAATCAAACAAAAGTATGGTAGCTCAAACTGCAGAGTAAGAAACTTAGAATTGTGCGTGGAAATATTAACTTAATAAATTTAACCTCTGAAACTGTGAAAGAAAACTTCGGACATATCTGATTTTGCCCTTAATAAAACACTTTGGCCCACTGAGACCCACGGACCCCAAAAGTAATCCCCACTATTTTCTGAAGTACAATAAAGAAAATTGCACATAAGAAGAATGTTTGTACAGTGCAGGTATTGTGTAAAAATTGGCTACGCAGGAAAAAGAATATTCTGAACATACTAACGTTGGTATTTTTTATTGAAAATTAAGCCCAGCTGCATACAATACTAATTTCAAGGAACCCAATCAGATCGGTATCGACTTGATAAATGTTGGTTTCTTTCATAATTCTTTAGAGTTAAATTCATTACAAATTAAAACGTAAATGTTTAGAAATACATTACAATTACCCATCTCACAGCCCATCCGATATTTGAGGCAAAGCCTTCAGCAGACGCGGCAAACACAAAGGCAAAATAATTGAGTTTGCAGTAAATTTAGTCAGAGCAGTGCAATAACGGAGAGGGAGCGAAGAAATGCAAAGAATTCTGTGTTCAGGTTAATTCACAAGGAAATGTAAATTGCAAAAGTGGCTCAAGAAAAACACTATCCAAATCAGTAAAATCATGATGGAAAGTCTGTGATATTTTGCATAACTACATTAAATTACAGAACCCTTAATCAGTCACTGTAAAACTCATTTGACGTATCGGCAATCACAAACTACTGTAAAATAATCTGAAGAATCCCTTTAAGTTTTTATCGATAAAGAATAACCTACAATTACAAATAATGCGTTAGCTCTGAACAAATAACTTACTTAGACAAAGTCCACGTCTATAATTGTCCTCAAAATAAGTCAAAAGCGTTACCAGAAATCAAAATTTATTGGAATAATGGTAGCTCGTCTTCATCTTAATGAGTTTCTAGTGATTTCCTTCAGCCATTTCTCCTAGGAATAGAAAGATTTGTCTATATTTTATTAAATATCAAAGTTTTATATTAATTATTATGCTTTGAATTGTTCCAGAGCAAAAAAGAGGCAATAAATTTCTGCTGCGTTTATTTAATTATTATTAGGACATAAACTCCCGAGGACATGTAGCGTGAAATGCGGTATGCACGCGTAAGTGGTATTAGTCTAATTTGAGGAACACAGTAGTACATCCGCATTCGCCACAATTATCTCAGTAACTACTGTGTAGATGGAAATCACGCACATCTGTAAACCCCGAGTTAGACTACATCGACACCACTAATTCAGTGAACCGGACACACAGATTTCCATCAACCACCGCGTCTCTGACGATGTTCTGGGTTGTGACGTCGTGTTGACTTGTGGGCAGATAACAACGTTTCGGAGAAACATACCGTGTCCGTCTTCCGCCCTGAGCATGGAGGCAGTTTCTCCGAAACGTTGGTATCCACTTACAGTCCACAAGACGCAATAACCCAGTGCAACAACATCATAATCACCGTCGTTAGAACCTCAAATAATTTGTCTAATTTCGATACTTACTTAATAAAATTTGTGGATACTGTTGTTTCGAAGTCGTGCTGTTGAAAATTAGAGATATGTCGGTTGTGTAACGTATCCTATATCAGGGGGAAAACTTTATATATATAAATACATACCATGGGAAATAAGAATTACGTATATAGGTACAGTGCACAGAACTATGGATTTAGTGTAAATATTTTAAACAGCAACACTGAACTGACAGGTTTCATAATACCACCATAATCCCCCACGAAGCTTAAGTGAAACTAATGCAATTATATCAACCTATGACTACTCATGCATAACTTGCGAGTAAGCGAATCATTTCAGAAGTTTTAAACATACAAAGACCATGAAACGTCTAGTAGCCGGTGCGTTTTCCTGGTGCGTTAGCTAATTCAGTTTTAAATAATACCGGTGGCACAAGCTTTTGATGCTATGGCCAGCTTGTTTTGCTGTATTCATTTCATCTGGGTTAACAACGTTCAATCTCTGCTGCTTTGCACACCGTAACGATAGACTGACGCCTATTTGGAGATGCAGTGATTCGTGGAAATTACGAAACCTTAAAACACATTCACTTTCAGTTACGAAAACTGCTGAAAGCAAAACGTAGTCTGTTATTAGCTGCCGCCAACAACATGCCTATGACGCGAAATAACTCTCCAGCATTGGCATTGCTTACTCCGTGGCTTTACAGCCCTTGAACGACCTTGGCCTTACTAAACATGGAAGGATTATTACACTATTTAGACATACGGTAGGACACTTTGGGCGGGTTATCAACCCATCGAAAGGCATTTATCTACACAGAACAACATAACACTTACATATGCGAACAAATATACATACACTGAGCGGAATTTTAACCCACGATCTCAGAGTTTGAGCTGCCAAGTTTCATGTCCGCTCTGACTCGCCAATAGAAAGAGAAACCGATAAAAGCACACGTATTATCATAACCTCTGCTGGGACTTTACTTCGCGTTAAATGTAGCTATAGGTTCGGCCCTTTGGTAGAATTGAACCTGGCTTCAAAATGACTTACGATTGAACATTTAAGTTATTTTATAAACGTTCTTAGATCATGGACGTGATCACAACCTAACAAATTAGAGTATGCAATGTGTTCGCGTGACTGATAATAACGTGCGTGCAATGATAACCAGTGATTTAAAGTGTAAAGCAATTAGAAAACAATGATGAAGTGTACATTCATTTTATTTTCGACAAATGATACCCACTAAACTTTTTTTCATGTGTAAGCAATTCATCTTCTGGAAATGGCAGAGCACTCAGAATAATAAGGTGCTACACACAATAACAAGGCAGGGACTCAGCCTGTATTCCTATATCGGGAAACGTGCAATTATTGATCTATACTTAAAATGAGATTATGTTTAACACAACATTTTCTGTGCAGAAATTAAGATATGCATCTTAAACTACGCGCACAAAAAATCTAAACAGGCTGACCGAGTCAAACCTGGAAATTTCCATGGATCGAGTACAGGGAGACGTACGGGTCATCGGGAAGGTTGCTGATAATTAGTACGCCGAGATTCGGTCTGTAAAACATTTCGTATATTCGAGAACTGCGAATTAACAGTTAGATCCATGAGCTGAAAAGTAACTTCGGTCATCAGGAACAAAATGATATCTGGAAAAATACAGAATACCGCAATTAACAAAAGTAGGTTTATTAATTATGCATGAAGTTAAATTTAGCTTTTTTGATATATAAAATAGCATTTAAAATTATACACGTTTAATGAAGTACAGATCTACGGTTATGACAATTTATACGAACAGAACTTGTCTTTCAAATGTAGTAATACTTTTAAATGATGGAGTAGAAACGGGTGTTATTTTCTGGATTTTCCGAATAAGAATCAGAAGTGATGACCATTAAATGCTACACTACAAAGGTCCGCATATTCAGGCAAAAATTTTAAGGAAACCTCCAAGCAACTAAATATATTTTAATACCATCCAAACAGAACACAAGCAATGAGTGGGGTCTGAAAGACGGATGCCTTTTCAATTCTTTTACGAACTGAAACAATTGTATCCGTTGTAAGATCGTGCGGTCGACATTTCAGCAGTCAAAATGAGGACTTACGTTTCACACAGAGTAAAAATCTTATCCCATTCTCGGTGACTCATAATTCGAGGATTACAGTGAGAAAAGTTGGAAGTAAAATGACGAATATCAACTTGTTTCTTATGAGAATTCCAAGCGTAACTGCTTTTGTTGAATTCATGTGCCTGTTCGTATTTCCATTATGATGTCAGTCTGTCCATTTCGGTCCTCGGTGTGCCTTTGCAATTTAACATCTAAGTTTTCGTCTTGTCTCATAAAATTTTATGTTAAAGATTCTGTGTAAAACACTATTGTAGTGTTTGTTAAGTCTGTGTCGTCCAACACGGACACACATATCTTTCTTTTAAATTCAATTTACTCGCATAGTTCTCAGACAAATACGCATTTCACAGTACAAAAGTTTAAAAAGTATATACCACAAACATAATCACTTAAGAACAGTACTTTCCTGAGATAGATGAGAACGGTGTTTATGCACCAGAAAGCATAGCGATTGCCAATTAAAGTATTCCATTTTACCCTTAACACCAATTTACACCCAACACACTTTTATTATTTTTTCCTTCTCAAGAGCAAAGTATTTCACTTCATGAATACTGCACACAGACCAAATAGTACAGTAGATGAACGAACGAAAGGATAACCAGTAAGTCTGGTTTTAAAATACTTAAAATGGTAAGCCTGTTGTTATTCAGATATACATAACATTCCAATCCAAGAGCTAACAAATTAAAAACAAATACTGTAGTTTATAGCCGAGTGGTTTCGTTTATTTTACAATTAAAACAATCAATTTATCTGGCCGGTTATGCAGAACTAAAAAAAAAAATCTGATAGGAAAACTGCCGGACTGGAGGTAACATACGTCATGCTTCATATTTTTCATTGGATTCAGATAATACGTTTTATTTAAAAGAGTTCATAGCGTGAAAATTTGTGATTACGGGGCAGAATGTGTGACGGCGCCCGATGAACCACGAGTTTTAATGAACTATAAATTTAATAATATAATCTCCTGGACTTAATTAGCAGCAGACGTGCTTTAATTTGCACTACAGATGTAGTCAAACAACGAAATATGATTACTAGTTACCTAAACCCAGCTTGAAATTTCCGTGACAAAGTTACTCACTTAATGTTTCTCTGATATTACAGCCAAAAGGTATGTCTGCACCGCAACTCCTGTGGTTCCTGTTAAGAGGATAAATGCTTTCAGAACACAGGCAATACTTCAGCACCATAGAGCTTCCTCCTAACCCCAAAGCCCATCTTTGTGCATTTCCAACAACAAGAGAGTACAGGGCGATTCGAACTTCCGTTGCGACGAAAATATAGCAAGTGTCCCTTATGGGGAATATCTGGTTACTATGCTCTGAATGCTCAACATAAATACGCGTCCAATGCTAAATAACAAGAGTGCTTCCTTTTCCCGTCCTTAGTCACGGGCATTGTTTCTCCTGATTTTATCGTTCTGTTATAATGAAAAGATGTGGTAAGACATCTCACAGTTTTAATTTACGGACTGTCTCTAGCCGTGCTGATTTTTATTGATCTAACTCCGACAAGCATTGCAGGCAGTATTCTGGTGAACACACTCATAATTACGAAAATAAACTGGAAGTCTGGAATGCTTTCTGGTTGTCCATTAGACCGACTGCCGATCAGACAGTCGCAGAGACTGAATGCACAGACGTGGTGTTTTAGAAATTGTTCCCTGTTACTTGACGTAAACATCAAAATATCTTAAAATACACCATCGTCACCTCCCTGTCTATTTTGATGTTTCTAATGTTCATCTCATTATCTTCGTTTTCATGACTAGACTCTATGGCCTGTTCTGACTCAGAATTAATTCTGACA
The DNA here is from genome assembly GCF_977971745.1 of Zootermopsis nevadensis. Taxonomy (NCBI): domain Eukaryota; kingdom Metazoa; phylum Arthropoda; class Insecta; order Blattodea; family Termopsidae; genus Zootermopsis; species Zootermopsis nevadensis. The sequence continues at coordinate 12,529,557 of NW_028259156.1, forward strand.
CAAAAAAACATTATTACACTCTTGGAAAACCTTACATGAGCATCAGATAATTTCCATATACGTAAACACCATTAAGTGAAAGCACAGGAACATGTCTCGTAGTGAAAATTGGACAAATTTTTATAGTTCAGGAGGTTATGTTACTCCGTATGCGACTCAAAATTTCACTGTATCCTTCTGAACTGACACAGCGCTCAGTCAACACTGTTTATTAGGCTACGGGATGGAAGACCGCGATTCGGTTCCCGAGAGGTGCAAGATCTCTTTCTCTTAACTACAGTATTCAGATTGTTTCTCAGGGGCACTCGGCTTCATATCCAATGTGTACAGACGGTTCCGTCCCCAGGTGGTGAAGCTACAACCGAGGTCATAAATGAGCGTGGTGCTTAATAAGTACCAAGAACAACTTCAGTTTACACATAAAAATTTATTTTTTTGTTTAAAATTAATTAATTTGTAAGTGTTTAAGACTTTGATAGAGTCAAACTGCATGATTCTGTGTGGTGCGTCGTTATACAGGCTCTTCTCTGGTCTGCATCTCTGTAGACAGAGCTTTCTCCAACTTTGGAAGTGACCCTGTGCGGTTTCTCTACCCTTTGGTCTCACCCTTCTTTACCCTTATGACTGAACAGGATCATTCTTTCAGCTAGCACGGGATTAGATTTCCACTCCAATGGAACCTGTCGACTTTCTTCTGCAGCACGTTCTTTTCTCTCTCTCTCTCCCCCCCCCCCCCCGGCCTACTATCGAATGTTTCTGTCTAGAAAAAGAAATTATTGTTAAATGACATAACATAAACTAGGAGACATATGTGATTATACAGTAAGTATTCCTTTACAGAATGTATAATTATTGTGCTGGAATTCTTGCATCGTCTAAGTGTTTTTCCAGATCTCAAATATTTCCGTCTACAGGTGAATGCTAAGAGGGGAAAAGAAACCCTACTCTATTTGGCCCCTCTGATCCTGGATCTATAATAAGTTTTCAGGTGCAAAAGTAACTTGTCAGTATTACTAATCTGATGTATTTAGGAAGCAATATAAGAAACACACCTGATGATAGCAGTGGTTACGAAACGTGACAAAAGTCAATTCAGACATAAACATGAATTGTCAGAACTAGATTCGAAATCGCATGTTCATTACCAAAAGGCGCAAAACATCCGCCACATGGTTTCGTGGTACATAACGTAAAAAGCATTCCACGCCTCGCTGCATGCAACTGGAAACTAATCTCTCTCTGTTCCGAGATAGGCTAATGCACTGACTACGAGGTTCTTCTGTTTTACATACGACTCTTGAGTTTCTCATTTTAATGTAAATTTGTGCTATCCTTTGTAAAACAGCGCAACAGTAAACAACTTGCCGAGGTGATTAAATAAAGTTGGGTGAGAGGAAGGTGGCATAGGAAACACGAAATGCATACGAAGTACTAGTTCTTATTCATAAAAAGAGACCGTATATAAACGGGATGAGAGCAGAGTTTCTCTTGAAAAATTTTACTTTTATTTGAAACTTGACTGAAGGGTTTAATATTGGACTTTTTATAATATTATAATAAGTCTCAGAATTCAACAAATCATAAACAGGCGAAGAAACAGTGACGGCTTTAGGAATATTAATTAATGTAATTATATGTTAAGTACCCCTGTATTTTCATAACTTTAGCACCTTTTAGCGACCCAGGCTCGTCACTATGAAACGTTAATATATTCTTAGGCTGCATGTATAAGCACGTCTACTAGTGAACCGCGGCTTGAACTCAAATTTAAATCAATGACGTCTGACGCGAGAAGGCAAGCTGTTTTTAACTTAGCGGTGTATAATTACACCGAAAGTTGCTTTGCAATATGCCAGCACCAACTTTGATGTGATATTCCAAAGGATACGAACTCAAACGTCTCACTGATTTACGACGTATAATTTGAAAATACCAGAACTGAAAACATGTTTAACGAAAACTAAGCATGACGCCAACTTAATCTCATATAATAAATTTACTCTGACTCAATACTCTAACAATATTTTCCTTTCGAACTGTTGAAAACCTATTGAAAATCTTTTTGTATCTATTTACTTATTCAGGTCACTATAATGCTAACATTGTCATCACACTTAAACCACTAATTACAAAAATAATGATAATATTAAAGAGATTATGATACAAAAAAAGATTTCGAATAATTATATAAAACATCTAAACCAAATTGAGGTAAACATTTGTCTTTTGTTTTATTTCCTGCGGTTTATTTTTATACAATGACAAATAATATAAAAATTGACTCGTATCTGAGATCAGTAGCACGAGTTACTTTCGGAGAACCAATGAATATATTAAAGATTACTTATTAATAATATTATTTCAGTAATCAGAAACAGATCGTGGAAAAATTGAGAAGGAACTGAAGAGAAGCTTATCCTTTTTGTACTATAGTCAATGGCAAATTTCTTTGGCAAGACCAGTAAAAAGATGGATGACAACAGAAAATTTTTAATGAAGTGGGCCGAATTTTTTATGTAAATAATAAACAAAGACAAGTTGTACAGCCAATTATAATATATAAGCAAGTATACAGGAAAATGAAACGAAATCCACAGTAATAAATTAAAATTAAGTTAAAAAAAGCTGTCAAGGTTTTGTCGAATTATGAAACTCAGCATCGAGATATGTGGGCATACACGTAACTCCATTAAAGGACCGTTATTCAAGCATACGTCTCTATTGCGGTTAATTACAGGAGCTAAGCCGTAACAATTTCAAGCAGTTCTTCAGCTGCAATAACAAGATAATGCTATAAGAATTCAGTACAGTCGTTGGTTCTTTGTGCGTGAAGGGGTTCATGTGTAGTCGTTAGGGTTGCGTTTTAAATGAAACATACTGTATATTCAGTACCATGCATTCTGCTGTCAAGGTTTAAACCTCAAACATTTGTTGCAAGATTTATTTCGATGTAGGAAACAAAACCGATTCTAGTCCAGGGACAGATAAATAAGAAAGACCTCTATCCCGACAGCCAGCGTTACTGCAGAGCTTATACAACCGAGTTCAGTATGTGTACATATAAACTTAACTGTACAACATTTGCCTATCTCAATAGTCAAGTAAACACATTTGTGATATTTTACACAAAATGACCAATGTGGATTATTCCCACTTCTTACAGCAGAACGCAGGCTACTTGTGGATTCATTATTAGACTGAAAACTGCTGGCTCAAATGTTGAAATACTGCGAAACGTGAAGTAAGGTACGAAGCTTTCACGGCGTACACGTACACCAAAATCCTCTCGGGCGACCAGAAGTGTTAAGTTGTAACATCGACCATCATGAAACAGAACAGGTCACCGAAAGACTGGTTTTTACCTTTTAACTTTGACACGGCTGATCTCCAAAGACGAATTTCGTGCATTACCATAGGACTTGTAAATAAGTTTGACAACAGAACAAAACACAAAACAACAATATTTAGCTGTTAAACTGGAAGTGCAAATGTTGTGTGGCCTCTGGAGGCATTGTGTTCTTACAACGTTTTATTAAGATCCGTCTAATTCAGAGTTATTAACGGAGACCAACAAACGAGCACATTACCAAACGCCTGCCTGTAACTCACAGAATGAGTAACGCAAAATAAATCAAGACACGCTGCCTTGAGGCATGGTCTGCGTGGGTGAGTTAAGAAAACTGACCGAATTGAATTCTTTGTTAAAGAGGTTACGAGTCGTTAGCTCGTTATGCAAGACGGTAATGTTACGACTCCAAAAATACTCTCGCATGTGATGCAAGTGTGGATATTTTGAGTGTTACAGCGATCAATTTATATCTGAGAGCAGTCATGTGGTAATGATACAATTAAATAAATGTGCCTTGTGGTACTGGAAATCGTAATTCATTGCCTTTGCCACTAAGATGTCTTTTCCAAAGCAATTCAGATTTACGCATTAAAATCGTGATATTTCTGTAAGAAAACTGTTTATACCAAGAAGGTGGGATCAGAAAAATTACCGATCATACGCCTGTTTCTAAATAAGGGAATTTGAATAACACGATTCTGTAATGTTTGTTTACTGCAATAATTGTCATAAATGCGGATGTTCTATGAACGTTGAAGAAGCGAATTTCTCGACAAACGACTCTAAGCTATTATGACATAGTGATTTCACAAATATTTACTGCAGGATTTACCGCATGCAAAGAATAATCGCCATCAAGTTCTTGTCTTACTTTCTAACATGCAAAACTGGCATCTTAATGCTTGTGCATTTTACTGGTTCGATCCTCATCGTCTCCCCCATTGGCACAGAAAAAATAAGTGGACATGACATATTTTCAAAAACATCAGTCAACTACCGAATTTTAAAAATTACTCAGAGATATAAATGAGCTGATCAGAGCTCAACTGCTGTAATTCAACAAAGGATTGTTTAAAGTGTATACTTTCAAGCTATTCACTGGACTCAATAAAATACATTTATACTATAGCCAATGATATTTCCTAGGAAGCATGCTATATTACTCTACAATTTTCATTTCGTATTAACAAAAAACCTCACTTTATACAATATTGAAATAAATCTGACTTGAACCACTTTAGCTCTGATGAGTTAAAATGATAATATAAGGTATGGCCAATGAATATCTGCAAAGAATTTCCTGCATAATCGTAATGACGTTACTTTCTTCGTTACGCACCTGTAATTGTAAATTCTTTACAATTCCAGTTTGTTTTAAAACGTAAGATAACTTATATTACAGCACATGCATAACTGACCTGTTTTTTTAAGTACATGCTTTGTTAGCAGCCTGCCCGGTGTACGTAAACGACCCGCAGTGGGAACGTACTGAATAATGTTTGCGTAATAGAACAAAAATATACCGAAATAATAAAAGCATGTTAGTGAATGTGGAATGAAAACACAATGCAAGAAATCACAAATACAGAAGTTACGTTTGAATAGTATCGCCCAGGGTCTGTGGGAATTTCATCAACGTTTGGAAAAAATATAAATATTGTGTTTTGATTTAAAATCATGTGAATAAACTCGCGGTAATTGTTCGTGGGAAGAACATTTAATTAAAACGTGGGAAATACTGTACTTTAGAAAAAATAACAACACGTGGTTAAATCAAAGTATTAGTGATCATGCATTTTTAAGCGGGGGAACATGAGTCCGTGTAAAATTGTCAACTTCTCAATTCTGTCAAAACAGAAAAATATAATTAATTTATTCCCAAATCAATGTTGTTGATATTTACAAAATTGAGCACACAATGTTACGTACAGTTCCCAAAATGTACACAGGTAGGCAGAAAAACAAACATACAGATCACTGCATAAAATTATGTTCGCTGTCACGAGCCTACATTATTACAGATTTCATTCCAGAATATCTCGGATTATGAAGACCTCACTTGAATGTTCCTAAACAGTCAGTTTCTGCAGCACAGTAACATTCTGAAGTATGTCAATATTAGCGTTTCACTCGGAGTAAAATGTGCGAGTTTATTAACAGCCGGAGATGTGTGTACGTTTTCATGTTATTGTATTGCTGGACACTTAGTCAAAGGCGAAAGTCGTATTATTGGAGAAAAATTACACGTCCTATTGACAACACGGGGAATGTGAATGAAACAGGAGATAAAATGATTTTGCGAAAAGAATGTTTGGGAAAGGCTGAGAGCGGAATTGAAGGATGCAAGTAATCTATGTGAAAACGCCAGAAGGTTCGAACACCATTCGCCGTACCACAGCTTTCCAGGGGACTTAGACCACCCTCCGCAACTACACTTGATCTCTTACTGGCTACATACCTCCCTCACCCCTCATTTCCAGGAGACTTCCCCACCCCAATAGTGTCATGGGTCTTCGCCCCCTGTAACCCTGAACCAGTGGCGTAACAGTAAATCAAGTTTCCTGGAACCTATGTCTTTGAGCGATGAAGCTCCTCTAGATTCAGATACTCTTTGTGTTTATTTCAACTGGTTTAATTAAGTTTGCCTCCAATTTTTCTTTCATTTAGGTTGTTAATGCTTTTAGGTATATTTCTGCTTCAAAGGATTATGATTTAATAAAGAATGTATTACAGACGAGATTTCAGGTTCTCACGGCTGCGAGAATAAAGATGACTGTCTTCTGGGATGCTTAGAGTTTTTCCAACGTTTCAGAGATTATTGTTGTCCATGATGCCGCAGATGGAATGTCGGTAAACGTCTATCAGACTACACAGCGCAAGATCCTGTAATGTATCATAGGTTGTTATTGATCGAAAGATTCGTGATCATTAAAGAGTGTTTTAATCGTGTAACATGTAGGCCTATAGCTTCAAATGTGGGCAGACGGTCGTACATTTTGAGACTATGGTCATTTGGAAGGAGTCACTCGCGACCTATTTCAAACTAACATGTATAATAGCCAATTAATGTTATGTATTTGTCTTTGTCATTCTGTTACGATACAAAATTTCAGGGACTTAGGCCCACATTGTTCGTTTCTAATGTTTCCTCTTCATAATTTCATTCTCACTTTACATTGGTAGTGTTAATGGCATGAGTTTTATTCCAAGATAGTTTGTTCAAAATGCAGGGAAGTAAGTATTCCCTGTTGAATCATCTCTCTGTGTTCAAATGTAGCCAGAATGTTCAACATATGGAGTTCTAAATTTGATCCAGTACTCTCCGTAACAGGAAAATTTCCCTAACACTACTATTATTAATATTATTTTTAACAAGAAAATAAATATCGAATTTTGGCCACACCTGATAAATACTCAAGATTTCCGTAAAAATCCTGACATCCAAAGTTACACATGACGACAGTACTCAGTCTGCATATTTACATTTACGTTTTTAAAAGGGATTACTGTTTCCCTTTCTAGTGAATAACTTCGAGTACTTCGGTAAGCCACAACCGTCACCGAAACACTCCGAAGGGTTACAATATTACCATGATCTAGGGGTGGGAATGTCATCGCTTAAAGCTGGAACCTAGAATGACGGTTCGTGGGGACCTCTACACATGGTGACGCGATGTGTGATTTTCCAAGGCATTGTGTCCCAGAGACGCTGAAGTGCTTGTCTCAACACAGCGTCTTGTCTTACGGGACCGGAAATCAACCTACACAACGAAGTGTAGCGAGTTTATTAACAGCGACGATGTTCCGTGCGCACAGGTTACGTAGGCCATATGCATTTTAAAGCGATGTGTGGAAGGTCAGGCCTATCACATGCCCCTATGAAAATAAGTGGAAGAAACGGATGGTTATAAAGAGTAGAAGATGATAATGAGCGCTTTGAATTTGAGTTCTACGATTATTGACGGTGACGCTCAACGGTAATTTACATTAAGCCTTAAGTGATTCGACTTATTTATCTACGCCATTCCAGGTGAATGATACCGGAAGAAGGGGCTGATTCCAGTTTGTAGGTACCATCCTGGCATTGGTCTGGAGAGGCTAATGAAGTCATGACGTTAGAGCCACAGATCTCAGCGCAGAGACCCGGGTTCGGGGGTCCTCAGTGGCCGCGCGGTCTGAGGCGTGGGCCTTGTGCCGCTTGGTTGCTGGGACCGTGGGTTCGAATCCCACTCAAGCCATAGATGTTTGTCCGCGTTTTTCTGTGTTGTGCTGTCCTCCACTGCGACGGGCCGATCCCTCGTCCAAGGAGTCCTACCAAAATGTCTACAGATCAAAAACCAACGAAAAAAAAGTTGGGACCGCAGTGCTCAGGCACTTGAATAACGGGTCGTTCAAGTATCCAAGTAAGAGACCCGGGTTCGAGCCAAAGTCATTTCACAAGTAATTCTTGGCGGACGAAGTAGCACTGGGACGTGTTTTTCTCCGAGTTCTTAGATTTACCCGGCCAATAACATTCCATCGCTGCTCCATATTCACTCATATATAATATGAGGAATAAACAAAGGGTTCGTTAATGACCCAACTTCACATAAACATAATCTCGCAACACTGAATATACCACCATTTACCTATATATTATTCGTCAGTGCGTAGTAATGGTTTGCCTCTTATCATGTGACTTCGTTACAGAAAATGTCACACTCGTAACTTCACTGACACCGTGCGACACGTGGAACTGGTCTCACACATCGCACGTGGGGCGAAGTGGAGCGTAATGTACTGTGTGTGACGGGCAGCTGTCGCGAGCAAAGGCTTTCGGTCAAAACACCTCGCGTGATGGCACTACCATAATCCCGTTTTCAGCTGTAATTATCCCATCACACAGTATCTTATACCACACCCGCTGATATTCTTTTACTGGAAATTAAAGTCAAGGCATCAATATCGGGTCCGCAATGGCCGCCCGGTCTGAGGCGTGGGCCTTGTGCAGCTTGGTCACTGGGACCGTGGGTTCGAATCCCACTCAAACCATGGATGTTTGTCCGCGATTTTCTGTGTTGTGCTGTCCTGTGTACAGGTAGAGGCCTTGCGACGGACTGATCCCTCGTCCAAGGAGTCCTACCGAATGTCCATAGATCAAGCCAACGAAAAGTTGGGACCCGCAGTCCTCAGGCACTTGAAGAACGGGTCTTCCCAGCATCCCAGTATCCAGCATCAATATCTTTGTTATTAGGATTTCGCGGCTGGAGTTCCATGTGCGACTGCGGCCTTCGGCGATGAGTGACGTCAAATGTTGAAAGTTATCGAACGTTTTAGCGAATACTACAGTTCAGTCTTCATGGTTAGTGTGCATAGGGAGTTTTAGGAAGCCCTACACAACGCAGGTAGTAGGTGGCGAGAGGTATGTGACGATGGAGACAGAATCTCTGAAACGTCGGTTAATATCCACCACACTATTCGATGCAACATCCGTGAAGACAATCACGTTCTTAAGTTAAGTCTGATAAGATAAAGAGCAGGATGTTAAGTTTTCCGTATTTCTCATGATCACTGGCTCAGAAGATGAATGGGACGCGTGGCTGGTGTGGAAGCACTGACGACCAGAAAACTCCCAATTCCTGGCCAAAAATAAACTCTATTCGTCCAGCAAGAAGCCAGTGACGTTACGTAACTGGCATAAACCGACTTTATTTATTAATAGTAATTTATGATATGCTTATAGCGAAGAGATCCCTCTCTATTTTCATAGCCATAACATGCGAATACTTATCGGAACGTGAGGGAAAGTACGCTAAGAACTTCAATCGATGTAGGCTGTCAGAATATGATTCCACAGCCAATTATTCGCTATAATATACGGTAAGTAGGATGCGAATAGATGGACAGTCTTACGTGTGGCACAGTTATTATGAATTTCTTTCTCTAATCCTTCAAAATATGAAAATAACTGCGAAACCCTTAAGTTGTATTTACTTATACCTGCTTCAAAACTAAATTTCATTTTAAATATAGTGACAGTAAGATCTGCAAGACACTTAAGTCACTTTTACAACTACCGAAATTCAATTATTAAACGTTTCTTATGTTCTAGTGGAATATATAATATGAATTCTTTTCCATCTCAGTACTCAGAATGGTTATATGACTTTCTTTTAGACCTTGTTGAGCTGCGTTTCGTAATTTTACTGAAGTGTTCCAGACTCGGAATAAAACAAAATCATTTGAGGTTCCAGGCAAGATTTCTCTGCATGAATCCGGAGAAATTCGCATCTGCGCAATGTAAGTGACAAAAATCTCGTGGTAGGATACGGGAGTTCTTTCGTAGGCCATTCACGGGATTGGAATTTAAATCAAAGTAACTGGCAAATTGGTGATTGTGGTCAGAGACGCACAAACATAAACAGCAGCAATGAAATCCGCATTTAATGTTTATGTTAATTTCTCTATGTTCCAATATGAAAAAAGCTGTGGCAGATAACGTAATATACGAACATTCTTCACCACGTCCCTAAAGAACAGTATTTTTGAGTACCTTATAGCAGCGCTTCTCAAAGTGCCGGTCCGCGAGCCATCAGTGACCGGTCCGCAAGTCTGCATAACGCCGGTGTAGTTTTAGAATTGAAAATCTTGTAAAGAAGAATCAGGCTTATCTGTCACATTAGAAGTTGACTGAATTTGATGATACATATCTTTTTCAATAAAAATTATTAATAAAAATTTATTTTTCTATAATCCCATACATCATATAAGACCTTTGATCCTCAACACCCACGCCGGTCCCTAGCAGATTGGGAAACAAATTGCCGGTCCACGGCAACAAAAAGTTTGAGAAGCACTGCCTTATAGTATATATTCATCGCCCTGATGACGGAGGCAGTATGACCTTTGAAACGTTCAGCAAATCAAGATATTCTGTACCTTTTACTTAGCAATATTCTCCATTATTGTGTTTACATGAGACCGGCACTGCACACCCTCCTGAGCCACATGACTCCAGTGTACATATCACACCGAGTTTTAAAACTCATTTTAATATTATCTTTCCACCAACGTCGAAGTTCCGCTAGTGACCTATTCTTTGCGTTTTTGCTTCTAATGTTCCGTGCGAATTTTTTATGTCTCCTATGCACCTGTGTTACCATCTCTATCCAATTGAACTGAAATTACAAATTATTTTATCTTGTAATTTACACAATTATCTGATTATTTCCTCTGTCTCCATCACGTTGTTTTTAAACACACTCAATCTAGTTCCGCCCCCAGGACGGGAACCATCTTCCATTTCCACATGAAACAACAGATAATATTATAGTTTTGTGCATCTTAATCATTACGCTTACATACCGAAGTCTGGAAAGTAATATATTTTTAACTAAATTGTACCGAGAATTTACCGATCTTCATCAGTTACCAAATTCTTTAAGAATGTAACTTATACTTATTTCTCACATTCCCAATATTTTAACTTTTCGGTGTTTAATAAAGATTTGTTAACTACAGTGTAGTAATTTCTTACACCCTTATAACGAGAATATTATACGCTTAGTTACCTTTGTATTTATTTACTTATTTAAAAACATTGCGTGGTCGTGTATAATTTACACAAATAATACATATTCATGTATTTTTATTTATTTCTAGACTAAATTTCCCACTAGTGTCCAGTAAAGTTCTGAGTCTACTTTTATCTCATGTCAACAGATTCAAATACCAAAACATTTCACTTTCCTATGTAAGACTATATCCTATGGGACACGTGCGCACATACACACAAACAACGAAGTTTTCTCCAACTTTAATGGTTACTTCCTTTCTCCAACACCTGAAGAAGTGGAGTAATTACTAACAGGTAAACAACTGCTTGAGAAATAAACTCCTTTTCTTCCGATACTTTTAGGCCTCTTCATGAGTTGTTATTACTCATTCCATCAACGAAGAATAGTTTTCGATTTTTCTGGATTTAACCTGCGCCGTTACTTTCTTTCGCGCCATTGGACAATGCATTGGAATCGACAGGGTTTCGTGAAGTTAACTGAGGTGAAGGAACAAGTTTGTAGAAATGTTTATGACATCTGTAATTATGAGCTACGATTGATGAATCCTTATCAATTAGAGATTTAAAGACGATTAGTTTATGTACCGTTTCCAAAAAATGTCTTTACTGTTCTGAATCGCTCAACTAACTTAAATTTCGGGTCCAGAACCAAAATACGATTTAATGATGCATTACGAATAACATTTGGAAAAAAATCTGAACTTTCTTAAAGATATAATTTATGCCTTATATATTTTATTTATATTTTTATAAATGCCGTTCAATTATTTCTTCAACTGATAACGTTCATTGATAATTTTAATTTTATTTTCGGTTTGTCATCGTTTTTGATAGCTCATATCCGGCCAATGTAGTGATGAATTATGGGAGTATTAGCAAGTAATTGATTCGAAAGAATGTGGAAGAATGTGGTTGTACCTAATTAAATGTACTGTCACAAAATTTGTGCGGAGGGACTGAGAGAACCATGAAAACCGTTTTCCCCAGGGCAGGACAAGTAGTCATCAGAATGCTGTCTAAACCCGGGATCTCCAAAAAGCAATGCATTAATACTGTTTAATAGTAAATGAAAAAAACACATCCGGTAATTTGAATATCGCAAATACACCAGCTCGTATGTTGCTCCTGAAAAGGAAATGTATTTCGTACGTAATTTGTAAAAAAGGGGTGACTTTGAAATTCGTAGCGCGGGGCACATTTTGTTTATATAAGTGCAACTACGTCTTTGTTCATAAAATTTCTGAGGCAATAAAAATCCAATTTATTTTAGAATTTCCTCATATTGCAGTTTCTTTATCTTCTGCCCTCCATGGATGAGGTTGAAGCCCGTTCCGGCCTCGTAAAATGTTTTTTTCTCTTTACAACGAACTACTAGTTTTGAGGTCCTATCTTTGCCTAGTCTGTTTAAGTGGGATACCCATTTTTATTATTTTATTTATTGAATACATAATTTAGCTGCTACCATATATCTTGGTTCCATTTTTAATGTTGTATACTCTGCTACATCCGCGGACACTTCGTTCCTGATTCTTGAATTCCAAATATTTACTTATATACAAGAGAGAGTTTGAAATTTCAGCTTTGTTAATTTCCTTACCCTTCGTGTCAATATTATGTTTAAAATTTTTGTTGGAAATCCTGATAGGAAAAGAAAACTCGTTAGACCTAAGCGTAGATGGGAGAACAACATTAAAATGGATTTCAGAGGAAGTGAGTTGAAGGGCATAGATTGAATTCATCTGGCTCTAGACAATGCACGGTATCGGGCTCTTGTGGTAACGATAATGAATATTAAAATACGGTGAATTTTCTCAGCAGCTAAGCACATTCTTAGACTCTCTAGGCATCTCCTCAGTGCATAACATTTATTGATACATATGTATTTTATTATCTACGCCATAGTTTAATAAGAAATGTCACCAAAGAAATTAATTAAAACGTGCTGATTATATATTCTCCTTCCAGAGCTATTATTAAGTTTTTAATCTTCTTCATATTATCCGTTAACAGAGGTTTCGCAAAATAAAAGCATTTTAGAATCTTCCGCCGATTTAAGAATGATAATTCGATAATCGATAACTCGTAAGGTATTCAGGAAATATTTTTAATTTAATTTAATGAATGATCTGACTTTTTCTATTTTCTTAATATTTCGTCCTCGTCGTAATTATAGCATAAGGTAGATGGATAAGTAACATTACTGTCTCAGTCATAAATTTATTAATATTTAAGTAATTTATTGTTACTATTATATATGTTTTCTGTCCTTACAGTCAGCCTGCGTCATAACAGGGCCACTGCTACAAACAAACAAGAAACTGTGTCTTGTTATTTAGCATATCCAATAGATTGTTCATTTAACTTGTAAAGGAATGCAGGCAGAATAAAAGTTAGGGAATTTTAAATTAGTTTATACGACATTCAGTATGGTAACTGAAGTGATATACAGAACAGTAGATTTTTCCTTGACAGACATTTTGAAATTAACACAGCGGAAAATTGGTACGGAATTTAATCAGCTTCTGCAAATAAAGAGAAACAAGGGGTAAAGTGAAGGGTGACAGAGAAAACTGACCGTACACCCTGTTTTCAAATTACTGACTGACTTCAATTATATGTGACACGCACAACACTGAATGACTGGTACTGGGTGGGCAGATTCGCATTCTATATACGTCACAGTACAAGCTGCAACCAGACGGCCATCAGGAATGAAAGAAAAACACAGTCACCAAACCGCGTATTTCCCCCAGATATTTCGGACATCTGGGACAAACTGGCGAATAATTCAGCAGGCGCCATTCCATGCTTATTCCACTACCAACTCCAGACGGTGGGGACACGTCGAAAAATAATTCAGCCAGTAACAGGAAACATCGGCTTTTACTTTTGCTTCAAATTCAGGTCCCATTGGTCGCATGAGAAATATCAAACATGCATTACAATATTATTGCTTCCTGCTGTTATTTATTAAAAAAATACATTTCATCTTAAAATTAATTAAATAGGCTAAAGAGGTTAAATAGGCCATTGCTAACTGGCGTGGAAACGTAACCATCATTTCTAGAATTTTCTTTACCGGAAATAAGGTACAGACCACATGATTTACAAACTAAGTCTTTTACCATGAACTGTTTGTAACTGGGGAATTTTCTATGTCGTAATTTTTGGCGGTGGCTTATCCTCCACATCATGTTTAGTAGTTAAAAACATGGCACCGAAACAGTATCTCATTTACGTTAACACTATTTTATTTTAAATTACAGTTAATTATTATTCGATGAAAAATAATTTGTCCTGTATCTAATTGATCTGAATACAAAAAATTAATTTAACGCGGGTTTGAAGGTGAATAGAATATAACTGACGAGTGTGTCTAAACCAAATTAGTTACATATTTTTCTGCAGCTCCACAAGATTATTTTATTCGAAAAAAACAAAACAATTTTAAGCTGAAAAGAGATAGGTACAAGGGACAGCGTTTTATATCTTACACGGCTCCTGCACTCCATATTACAGTCTCGTGGAGCAAAACGAAAGCAGACAAGTGCAAACAGCGTGGAATTAGGAAACCCGCTTTGGTTATATTCCGCTGTTCTATGCCTATTACGTGTGCTCGTTAATGATTAGAAGTCACGTGATCGATCTGAAACGAAGGGAGAGTTAAATCAGACAATAAATCTGGAACAGGCTTACGATACTCCCTGCTCAATGAAGGTTTATGACAATGAAAAAATTGTAACTGAATAAAACGAACACAGCGCTAACTGGATCAAGTTGTGCTTGTTAAGTTACCAACATACTGGAAAGAAAAGTAGTCTGGCGATTCCTTTCCGATTCGTATCAGTTTCTCTAAAATGCTGCTTTACATCAAGATGAATGTAAATATGTCCCTAGTGCTTAATTAAGCGCCACGCTATTCAGACTTATTGGACTATTCCACCACAGAAAAGGGGTCCCTCTACCCTTTTCATACGGGGCTGGGTGTGCCTGAAATCCGGTATGGATCTTGTGACGTAACACACATTGTGAATCGAATTTTGGGTTCCCATTCCATAACCTAGTGACTGAGATACGTCGGCTTCCACTTTACAACAAGTTAAAATATAACTTTATGACTTTTTCTCAAAAGTATTCACACACAGAAATAAGCTCGCGATACAGACCACAATGGAGATCCCACTAACCTACAAAACATGAGCTTAAAACGTCTCTGACACAACGTATACATGCCCCAAAATGGGCACAAGTTACCACTCTACTTTGACTGGAACAATTCTCAGCAACAGAAGTGACCTAGATTGATTTTCCTCTTCGTCACCCCAACAATTTGCACTGTGACTCCCCTAATATCCAATAGGTTGTGAACGCTGTTTAACTTTAAATAAAGGAAGCAGATTATGAAGATAACCACTCACATAGCTAGCGTCAATATTAAAAAATATACGGTGTTTAATATCCACTCCATCATATGCATTCTTGTCGCATAGCCAGACAGCACACAGACAATATTACGCTTGGGTTTGAGTTTACGTTGGCTTTTCTAATGCTTCTTTCATTTTTAGTTAGCTTTGTCAACAAGGGACTTGTGGCTCTGTTGCTTTACGGTGTATAGCGTTTCGATCATTTCTGCCACTTGAGTTTAGCTCTGGAAGGAAATGACGAAGTATACGGACAAAGTGCCACGTGTATACCATAAATTAACGTCGTCATTGAGAAAATGCCTTTAGTTAAGAACGTGCTGTAGTAATGTGGTCCAATGGAGTAAAAATATCTGCTCCTTTTCAAAAATAACAAATATAATAAGAAAATAACTTTGATATAACTAATTCAGACTCGCTGCATCAGTGGAGCGGTAATCGGGTTTAGAATCGTTTAGAATTTAATTGAAACACAACTTTATATCTTATCTGAAAGTATTAAAATTTAAAACATAGTGAATCATGGTGGCAATAATACAGATAATTAGAATGCATTTGTACGAAAGGAGCCGTTGAATACCGGCGAGGCAATGAAATGAATTCTAGCCGAACTGTCGTCGTCAGTTTAGTAACAACGGACTCCCCGATTCTCTTCCGAAATTTTACTAACATTCTCATCCAAATGGTTAAGAGCTTTCTGACTGTATACGTGGTCGTGAAGTTTTTCATCTGACTTTGACGTCAAAAAAACATGTGGATACGTAAACACTACAGCAGCTGCCAAAATCAACAAAGCCTCGTCTACCAAACGGCATAATGGAAATTCCCATGATTCCTTCAGAAAATATTGTAAGTAATGTACCAGGTTTCATGCCAAGTAACAAGGCCTACTTTCATTACACTGTAATATTATATACGAAATTATTCAATGAAATACTCTGGTAAGAAATTTTATACAAATGTGATTAATTTTTAATAGGACCCTAGGACTAACCGCTGAGGGAAAAAATAAGTTATTTATGTATGCGCATGTACTGAGAAGGTAAAGTGTGTCTGATTATAGAGTAGAAACCAATGAAATTTTAGTAGAGATACAAAAATAATGCTTTCATCATAATTGATCAATCACACTTCTGATAAACTAACACTTCTGTATTATTGTCTTTCTCAAACAAAAAAATTGCAGTTTCCAAACGAAATATGGAAATACAAGATGATTCATGTTTATATATTTTTAATACTGTAAGACTAAAACTAGTGACTCACTTGTATTCACCCACTACAGACAATTTACCATAGCCTCTAGTGGCTTAAAACTTATTTTGTAGAAATTACATTTATAACTTTGTTTTCCAACTAGCTTTGCAAAACAAGAATTCAAATAAAATAGGAAAACAATTCCTTTAAATGAAACGTAATTATAAATCCTCTTAAACTGAAAATCCTAAGAAATATATTGGGCCCTATACATAATTCTTTCCCTGTACATTTTGGATAGCCAGCATTCCGCGGAAACATTTCTCGGACTAGATTCTTAACTTGAGCGATAAATTATATCGCCAAAGCGGAAACTCTTGTAATAAATTTTATAAATAAGCGTTGTAAATCTTGAATCGTTTCGTAAATGCAGAATATCGATGCTTCTGGTTGGAACACTTTCTTCATGAGTATCGTTAACAACTTCGTCTAGTCTTATTTCTGTTGCAAGTTACTTATCACATCAGTAAAAACTTCACAACCGAAACGATTTCTACAGCAACTTATGCTTGCACGATAAAGCAAAGGTAATGCAACAAAGCGTTTGTACTCTTTAACCTTGAAGGCATAACTGCACTATATAATGCTGTTAAAACTAAATATTTACAATTTGTAGCTTTAGACACGGAATTAATGGATCTACATATGTGAGTAAACAAACTGAAAACTTTCAGAAATTTACGTTTCCGTACGAATAAAATATCTTGTTGAATCAGTTGTCTATATTTACAGACGCTGAAAACAGAACATTGAGAGTGAAATTTGTTACAAACTGGTTTCATACACAGGACGGACACTCGGAAAACTGAGATAGTTCTAGAAGGACTCATAATATATCTGGGAAGACTAACAATGCGAAAAGAATGACGCGGAGGATTATGGACTCTAATTATGAAATATTTTATTATGCAGAAAAGTATAATTAAATCTTTTCAGACTAAATTAAACTGAAACTAACATGCCTTCGCATGCATACAAGTAAGAAGTATGATGCTAACGCACTTTACACTTCACAGTTTACAGTTAACAGTTCGCAATTTGTAGTAAAACAGAGAAATGCCAATTAAAAATTTACGTTCTTAGTTCATTCACTACAGTTCCAGGAACTTTTCAATCATCTAGAAAAAGTATTGAACTAAACAGAATTCAGTAACTTCAAGCAGGGACACGTTTCCTTCAAAAACACTGCTGTGGATGCACACATTAGTTAGACCATTCTGCAGCAGACTTACGCACATGACTGAAAGTTATGAATTGCACTGTACTTCAGTTTTGCTGTCTAAAATTGTTTCACGCAGATCCCGCAACACACAGTGTATGAAGTCGCTGTCTCATTATAATTTTCATTGACTACAGCACCATAGAACTCTGCTTTTGCTGGACGGAACAGAAGTTAGTGACGTCATAATCCATCAGTAAAGTTACAGTGAGAGCAACAGGCTTGATGTATTACAATTACATTGATTTGCGATTTATTTGGGAATAATTATTTAAAAATAAACACATTTTACTGTAAGCGTTCTCATATAATGTCAGTTTGTATATACTGCTAGACTTATTTCGAGGTTTGCAAATTAACTATATTTTAATTCCACATCAGGAGCTACACATCAAATAATGAATGTGTGTCTACATAGCTCTATTAGCTACTTATTTTATACTAAATATACGTGCCTGTAACATTAACCTCCAACGAAGTCTATGACATTAGGATTCGATAAATGTTAAGAACTATCATACAACACTGAAACTGTGACGTTCAGAAGAGTTCTCAGGACAGATCACAGTTTCAGTTGGATCGCGCTTATCTTCGCATGTCCTTGGGAAGATTTTCATGTCTCGCAGATTAGTGTTCAAAAACAGGTATAGTACGCGACTGTAATCTTGAGACTTGCAAGGAATGCAGGAAGTCCGAAGCGTTAAAGGCATTACCAACTGGGATCTGTGATCGGACAGATGATATTTGTGGTTGACCCGGGACTGAAAGCTTTTCCTAGGGATTGCGAGAATTGTTAACATTTCTTCTTCAATGTATCAGTTTTTACAGTTGCATAGCAGTCCTTCATATTCCTGGAAGGCATATGCTGTTTTCTATCTTTATAGTTTCAATACTTGTTATATTCTGTGACGTTTCTTTATAAAATACATCGGTTCTAGCCCGTATTTGTTAGGGTATTGGGCTAT
Source organism: Zootermopsis nevadensis (assembly GCF_977971745.1). Classification (NCBI taxonomy): domain Eukaryota; kingdom Metazoa; phylum Arthropoda; class Insecta; order Blattodea; family Termopsidae; genus Zootermopsis; species Zootermopsis nevadensis. Next base: position 12,548,323 of record NW_028259156.1, read on the forward strand.
TGTTACTGTTATTATTGTCATTATAATCGTACCATTATTTCCATCACTCTTATTATAAAGTTCACTTTCTACTGTTCTCATAAATGTCTGTTTTTATATAGGTGGATCATAAAATATTCCCATAATCATTATACCAATGTTGTACGTGAACTAAGGAGCAATATGACCTCAAGGAAAGACTAACAACGATACTGCTCACAGCCTTACAAAATCTATTACTTGTATTCCATTGTTTACATAAACATAAAAAAGCTGTCTTTATCAAAATGAAGGCAAACAGAATTCCATGTTTTCATCTTTCTCACAAATTGGCTGAGATCTCTACGTGTATAGGCAAAGTCTGCTTCTTATTGTATTACTAAGTGAAATGGTCCAGGACGCCGTGAACTAAAGTTCGAGGTCCATTGTCTCTCACGTGAATTTTTAATAACTATTTTCCAGCAAAATCATCTTTATTGTTAAATGTAAGAAATACTGAGGTTCCCAGTCGCAAACTGTGTTTATAAATCTATTTACTACAACTCTGGTAAACCAAACCCATAACGTCAGAACTACAGATTCGACCAAGAATTCTAAAGCTCATCCACAACTTCCGAATTATCGTAGACCTGTGAAAGTTCTTTTACAGATAAGATGAAAACCGAGCAATGAGTATGACTGAAATACTTTATCGGAGACCACATCGTGAGCGGCAGTTTGCGATGAAACACTGATCGATTAATTAAAATTAGGCCTACAGATGAGCTCTACTAAAACGACTCACCTCTACATTTCTGATGGCATGATAATTTTAAAAACAAGAATTAGCCTATTTTCATTAAACATGAATAAGGTTTTTGAAAAAAATTGGACGTTTTACGGCACACAACAGCAGTTCTCTATAGCCACTGCCATTTTAAGATAGGGATTCCAACGTATCATCTTGCAGGCTTCCTCACAGATAAAGATGAATCTGGTAAACTGTTCCAAAACACACAGAAATTAATTTTGGTGTTTCATTAAGAAAGATAAATAATTTACAACTCAGGGAGTTTACAATGATACTCTGTCTGGTATGAATGTTTAGAGATGGCGTTTCGCTTTCCAGTTCATGGCTCTACGATAACAGTAGTGAATATAACCACTCTGGCAGAACACCTCTCGACGTGCCATCTTTATGCAGCAGAATTTCTCTTGTGCTATACAAAACAAAACTGCAAGAACACGCAACTGTAGACTAGGGTACGATACTCGACACTTTTCTTGAATTATTGCATAAATATTTAACCCAGACACTTAATACTAAACCCATCCATGAGCAAATAAACATCATTTCCCAAATACTCAGCAACTGGATATCACTAAATGTTCCAAAATAAACATAACCTATCAACATTACGTTCCAAAGTGTTTAACCTTCAATACTGTACGAAATATCGAAATGTTTTCAGTTTAAGGCTTTCAGAATAACACAGATTGTTACTTGGCTCTAATAATATTAATAGTGTTGTTAGGCCCGCTTCACTGGCCATAGTGTATCTCCATTTTCCATACATCTTGACGGCGAAGAATTCGAACACCAGTAGAAATTTATCTTTCCCTAAGCACAGTATTCACCTTAACGCCCTGGAGGCAGAAAGAATCTCTGAAACGTCGGTAAACTTCTACCATACCACACGGCGTTATAACTCAGAAGACAGCCATCTTCATGTTCATCAACGTGAGAACCAGAGATCCTACTAATAACCAGCTGGATATCATTGGTTATGGTAAAGTTTTATGAACAGCAAAGAGGAGAAATGGAACAGCATATACAGCAACGCTGATAGAGTGTTAATAAGATCTGCTGCCTTACTGGATATAATCGGTCACAAGACTGGTACACAGCCACAGTCAATACAAATATTTCTCTTAAGCAGTCATTGCTGTGTTATTTTATAAACTAACCTACTTAGTGTCAGAAAACGAGTGGTGTGTGGTATTTATACCTTACGTAAAATTCGCGTCAGTAACTTAACTTGCCTTATCTTTCAGTTTACCACTAATAAATTATTAGTAAGTGCGTGTGTTAAAATCACAATACTTAATTTACTGTTTCTACATACACAGGACTAGTAGGAGGCTACAAATGTTTCAAAAGGACAGGTTTATGCTGTGTACGCCATTACGAAAATCATTTTTATTGCGTGTAAAGAAATGCACGTCTTGCAGCTTTAACTGTATATCCGCGGTCAATTATATTTAGTTATTACAATGTCAGGTGAGGGGCCGGGCTGTTCCACCTCCATAAATGTAATGGTTGAGTTGCCTGAACACACAGTGGCCACTGCGCTTTCAACTACGGGCCCAACCCTAGCACTGCCTCCGCAGAACACAAAAAATAATCTGGTAGTCCCGCATTTAGCGATGGAGTTCCAGCACGCAACTGGTTCACTCCTACGTGTTCTTACTTGCCATTAACTCGCCTTCTTCACATTACACAATAACACTGACTCATCGCACAATCCGTACACTCAGTTCAGCAGCATGTCGCTAAACAAAAATCTGATTGGTTTAATTCGACGGTATTCGACCTTTTTTGTTCGCGTACCCCCAGATATAATTTCTCTTCAACTTTGTACCCCCAAAGTTGTTGGTGTATAATTCAACTTATACATAGCATATAATCTACATCTAAAATAAATTAAATAAATTACATTACTGATTATTCAGTGTTTATCATAAAATAATATATACATATTTTTTAAAATTTCACGTATCCACTAAGATGTCTTCGCGTACCCCAGGTTGAATATCACTGGTTTAATTAATCCGAACAGGCAAACGTCACGCGTTATTTAAAGATGTTTGACTGAGGTGATGATGGTTATGTAACCTGTGCTGAAAACGAGTGTGAAATACGAGGTGAAGGCCTATTTCAAGGAAGGCTACTTCTTGGAATTGGTCTTAAGGAACTGATGAAAACCACGGAAAACACCAGTTAGGAGAGAACGGCATAAATCATTTTTGATTGGACAGGAAAGTGGCAGATGAGTGAATCTTGGTGTTCAGTTTCAATACTTTATTGCAGCACAAATGTTTCTGTTTCTATTTCTGTCTCGCAATAAGCTTGAAACTGATCCTCAAACCACATCGGGCTCGGATCCTGCGACACAGAGATCCATTTCACGTCACAGCGAACTGTCGAATGCCACGAACACAGACAGGGACGAACGAAGCAGCCGTTCCAGGTAATGATTATGGGTAAGCTATAAAACACGTTGCGGATCGCGTTATAAAAAAGAACATTTTAACAAAATATCGCATTAAAGACCTCTGAATGTAAAGCTGAGACCGGAAACTTTAGAATCTGGCAGATTCTTGTACATTGCACTTAGTTTAAGATTTTACGTTCTTTTGCTCCATGTAGCCAGCAACAGTTGAACTGCGAACACAAACTCCGTTAAACGAAGAAAGAAGATCCAGGCTGATTTAAGATTTCAGTAGTTCGTTTCTTAAAACGTTGTATCAAACGGGTTAATGTTACAGTGAAATTAATGCTGCTGGATTTAAAAATTGAAAAGCCGAATAGACATGTGTCAACTTCAAGTTCTTTCTTTCACTCGCTGTCCACGTTTCTATTTTATATTTCTAATTTTAGTACAATATAAGATACGTTTCTTAGTTCTTTTATTAGCCTTTGTTTCTTTTATAATCTATTCAAGCGCATTTCACAATTAATACTATCATGAATTTATCTTCAGCACGTCTAAATTCTTTTTTTTCTTTTATTTTAATTATCGAATTCAATATTCTTATACGAGTTTATTCTGCCATGTTTATGGACGTGTTATTGTTCTGCAATAGGGCTGAAAAATCCCGTAATGTTTAGAATTGTCATGATAATGGGCATTCGAGGTAATTAAAAGCACTGACAACTTGTATTATTTTGTTGATTAGTCCAAGTTCATATTAATACCATTATCAGCATTATTATTATTGTATCGTTAGGGTTGACACTACACAACACCGATATTAATTACCGAAAATGTGACTAAATAAACTCTCCATACATAAACCTACAAAAATACATTCTTCACTCTGAGTATTCATTTGAGTCATCTCTACTTTATCACAGCCGTCTGCCTTGAAAACTATTGCTGTGTTTATAAATAACAAAGAAAGGCATCGCTTGACAAGAAAACTGATTCTGGAACTTGCATCGTAAAATGAAAAATCCTTTTCGGTAGAAATATTAACAACATTTTCACGATATTTTATATAAATTCGTTTGTTATTTGAACTGTTGTTATTGATTATTTATTCATTTAAACTACGTTTTCTAAACTGTTTAATAAATAAGTCACAATGGCAAACAAAGTGATTAAGATTATGTGGCTTTTCAATTCATAAGAGTAATGTCGATGTTTTCACCATTAGGATGAACTCCAGCAACTACATTTGCGGTTATACGTGAGAAAAAATAAATACAGAGAAATTGAAAAGGAAGAGAAAGGGGAAATACATATTTGTTAGATAAATACTTGTGTGTCTGAAAGAAATGACTGAAATTTCGTATCTTAGGAAATTCCGACAATGTTCTTGCTCGAATGGCACCTCTAGATGACAGTAAAGGAACAGGAAATGTGCCAGCAATAAGCCCACGTTCAGCTGAAAGAACTGAGTAGCTTCGCTGCATTAAGTACTAGAAATGACCAGCGTAATTGAACGACCGAATGGAGCATGCGATATTCAAATTAAGTCTGTCACACCGAATGGCATGAAAGACAACCACAAGCTTGGATCCAGAGGTTTGAGGAAACAGAACTCTAAGTAGAAGAAACGGAAATGCAAAATGATGTAGACAACTGTCATAACAAATTTAACTACGATGAAGACAAACCATTTTCTGTAGCGTATGTTAAAAAACAGGAAAAGTAGGTTGTCAAGAGCGGATTAATTGTAGAGACTTAATAACGATTAGTTTGAATAAAAGAACAATTACGTTTGGTCACTCCTTGGGACGGTCCATTAATATTTTACTTTGCTCGCTAATATCAAAGGTTACTTATTCTAAGCCGTTCTTAATAAAACACTGTCATCAGTGTGTCATTTGAATTTCATTTAATTTTTATACTTGGTTTATTTTTACGAGCACAGTTTTAGTGTCATATAACAATATTGTTTCCTCAGGAAACACATCCACTGCTTTACAATAAAGGAAAGTAGTACCATTTATATTGTTGGTAATATTTTCCTTTATGCAGTGCCAAGAATTCTACCACCTCTTCCGTCCTAAGAATGTACTTCACTTTCAGAATACCTTCTATGCATACAAAGTTGTAAATAAAGTTCAAAACTTGGACAAAAGCGCTAGTAACCCGGAAAGGCAATTGAATAAACGTGCAGCGACGGTGGCCTGTCGGAAAGCTGCAATGGCACGCGCAATGTAATCAGGGGCTCATGACGGTAAAGCAGGTTCCTGCTCTGACTTGGAACATGACCGTACGACACTATATAACCTACTTTTGAACATCCCAAGACTATCAAAGGTCAACACAAATGTCAGGATAAATATATGATCATGGAAACATGCACATGGATCACAAGATGTCTTCTAAACACATCTCTCTCATTTTCAGATGCAATTCCGCGTATCCTTCCAAGTTTTAATGTTGCTTGAAGAGATTTGTATGGGGATTTACAACTAGTCACCACCACAATTACTTTTAGAATTACTTATTTGCTTGTGTTTAATCCACAATATCATTTCACATCTTCCCACTGTTGAGAAGAGAACACGTTCTTACTGTTGTAGACAAATGGTATGATTCCTTAAGCTGACCCATCCCAAAATGAAGACTCTACACTCTGACAAAAAGCAAGCCTTCGAAGAAAACCTTTCTAGTAGGCCTATTTGTAAAACGTAAATGCATGGCAGACGTGTAAAAAGTGTAGCCAATCTAGATTTCTGTTTACGAAGGAAATGAATGTTTGCCCAAAACATGTAAAGTTGGGACAGATTAAAAACTTGGGTCCTACATAAAATTTATGTAGACATAAGTCATTACATATAATAACAAAGACTATTATGAATTCGAAGATTTCTGATTAGATCTTATAAATAGAAGGAAGTCACAAATTGCAGTGGGGGATATGAATTATTATGCAAGGAAGTGAACGAATGAAGTAGACTGATAATTCACAGAACTTTCTAGTCCCATCGTATGAATTGATTTGCATGATAAAGACGTTAAAACGTTAATCCTTTCGTATGTACTTCATATGAGTACTGCCGTGCTGAAAATCATTATATTTAACAAACTTCTAATGAGAGATTGTAAACATGGTGCACTTGTGAATGTAGGTATGAACGTAGACTTTAGATAATTTCGAAAAGAATAAAATATGAACACATCACTTCTAGGTACGGGTACAGAAGAAAAACAGAATGCTTATCGAACTAATACAAGCTTCAAATGTAATGGTTTTATGAATGTTTGTTGCAGTCTTTTATCTGGAGGATCGCAGCAGATCATACCCCCCCCCCCCCCCCAAAGCTGTCTGCTCACTTTAGTGTCAGTCGTGTGACCCATCATTCACATCGCCACTGACTCCCCTTTGCCTTACCACAAGCCTTTTCGCTGCTAGTCTCTTTTGCCACGCAAAACTTTTCCCCTCTCAGAAGTGACTTTAAATAAATGTGGGACAATGGACTTCCGAAATGAGAAGTGCAAAGTGAAGTTTCAAACATTAATTTCCGCCCCTATGCGTTTACATCTCTCGCTTCAGTCCTCTGCTCTTTCATTCAGGAGTTAGAGTCAACACCGACGAGAAAACTTATTTATTTATAACGCAAAATGCATCTTAAGCCGGCATATTAATAATATTTGACATCCAATTTACCTTGGCATGAAAATCTACTCACATGGTTCTCCTCTCAAATGTTTTATTCTCGTCAACATGTCATTGCTCTGAGGTGGAAGAAAAGTTTCCTGAACTTTATTTTGCTAAGAAAAAATTTGTTACTGTAATGTATTTGAAAATGTGGTTGATAAGTATGAAAATATAACTTTCGTCAATACAATAAATTACAATATTATTACAACTATCGGCCAGGAAACGGCACCAAACATTTGAATGTCTCACGAACGTAAATAACGTTAGCAACAAGATCAGACAGCGTCACTACCGAGAAGAAAAAGGTCGAGAAATTGTATCATCAGAAACAAAAATGACAATACATAACTTTGATATACGGTACTTTAGCCTGACAAGAGTCCGTTAATTCAAAAATTCTATTTGCTTACTGACTTTATAAGAGTGCATAGTAAGCCTTCGTTTGATTTATCCATCTTAAATACTAAACTGATCAAAATTAGACTGTTAATAACAGAAAATAATAACGTTTCATTAGTAGGTCAGCAAGTTTTTAAAATGTATGATTTTAGGTTTTCACAGCAGTGAGTAAGAAGATTTCTGTCTCCTGGGTTGTTGCGCCGTGTAGTACTACAGAAGACAGAAATCAAGTTTTTAAAAACTTCCTCATAATTTGACCGCAGAAGGAAGAACAAAATAATAACAATAAAAGAAAATAAATGTAGACGGACTCAATAAGAAGCCACGCGACAAGGCTATCAGTGGCAATTCTACGACTCTCGTGTACCGCTCAAAGACACTGACACGCTACGATATTACTGGAAACGTTTCGTGATTAAGCAAGTATACTGTTATGGCTTCAATAATAAGTAAAGAGTGTTCCATAACACTTCTAACATTCGAATAACGAAGTCTGACAGCATCTCCCGAGATTTGGTACTGAGTAACTGCGCCACCGATTGAATTTGCATTTATAGGCTGTTAGCCTAACAAAATCTTCCACTATCATATAGCAGTCTGCCATTATTTCTTACTAAAGCAAAATGACAGTTGTTAACAAGAGAACTTTCTTTTGAGAAATTAAAAATCAGTACATTAAACGCAAAACTTCATCGTATTTCGAAACAATATCAGTATCTCCAAGCATATACACATTCAAAGGACAACAACCTCCTACCTTTCACATCTTTCCCACTCATCACCTTAAACTTTACGCCTCGTTCAAACTCCTCAATTGTAACTGTCCTTTCGTATAATCTATAAACGAAAGAATTATATAGCCTACTGAAAGACCAACTTCAGCTCCAACAATTCAGGTAAATCGCAGACTAACATGGGAAAGATTTCTGTCTTCTGGGTTGTTGAGCTGTGTAGTATGGTAGATGTTTACCAACGTTTCAGAGGTCATACTGCTCTGAATCGCCCTGATGACGGAGGCAGTATGACCTCTGAAACGTTGGTAAACATCGACCAGACTACACAGCGCAACAACCCAGAAGACAGAAATCTTCATACTCACCGCTGTGAAAACTTCAAATCATACAAAACATTGGAAAGTTAGATCGCAACTCATTCTATAATTTAAATCCATACTGAGAGCCCTGGAAGTAAGAAGCGTCCGTTATTCGGAATATCCTCAGATCACACAAATATACAGGATTAAGTTTAGTAATCATACAGTAAATGAATTGTACACGCTCTTCACAATTTCTGCTTCATAAACTAACCTAACCACTTATAATGCAATCCATAAGTTTATCGGCTGAATAATGAGTACCCAAAATACAGACCGTAGCTCGACTAGCGTCAGAGGTCCGCCTACTGTGCAGACGGGACTGGCAGTTCCGTCCGGTACAGGAATAGCGTATGGCAACGCCCGTTTCGGAGTCCACGTCAGCGCAGACACTATTATGTCATCGCCATGCACCGACTAGGTTCCTTCATAATACAAACACAACGCTTGCCGAACTCATAAACCACCGTTTCTCGACAAAGATAAAAAGGAATATTGAAGGGGTTGTTTGCATTAGGCTCAGTAGAAGAGTTAACTAACCACTCTGTTTATGTATAAAGTGAAGATTTAGCGGCGGCTGAAGTTGATGAAAGACACTCGGGTTACAAACCGCGTCAAGTGGCTGAATGGTGAAAAAAACATATCTTATGCCAACGTTTCGAAAACAATTTCTGCTCTCATCTTCAGGACTGCTGAGTAGCAAAACTGATCCTTTGTAGCGCACTCGCAGATATTAAAAAGTTGTTTTTACATCAACAGCAGAAGTGTCATGAACTGATACAAAGATTATCCTACTTTCCTGTACCTACTGTTTGGAAATAACTCACAGGAATGTTAAATCTTCGTTCATGAAAACAAAATAACCAAGAACATGCATACTCCTTGTGGGTAGATCCATTTTTACGTTTAATAACTTTAAGAGAAACGGCAATTTTTTAAGCTTACGTAAAAAATTTGTGGTCCTACACAACTTTTTTAATCTCCTACGTTATCAATACAAGTATAAAGCCTACACCAAAGTTTAAAATTGAGTGTTAATAACACATACTTCATTGTGTGTTGTCACAGGCACTCTCTTGATAACGCATGATATATCTCAGGTCGTTGAAGGGGTGAGCATGAAATAAAAACTGGCAATAACTCAGAATTCATAAAGCACTTACGTATATATATAACTGTTAACAATGCAGTGTTCACTGGTGAGTAGAATCAGCGACTTTACATTCGTTGTTCTTACAGTTAGTAGCCACTGGTGACGACAACAGGCCTATACAATTGACATATTATTATAGATATTTAGAGCTCACTGAAAATCGGTTTCTTTCAGGTAATGTTAATCACTGATTGACAGTGAATCTTACAGCAGTTCCTTTTTAGAAAGTTACAGAACAGAAATTGGTTGTTTTATTCGCCCCCCCCCCCCAAACACCGGTTTTATTTTAATTGGTTTCTATGGCCTGGCAGTTACTCGACAATAATTACATTTTATGTAAGATACACATAAAGCGATAATACTCCCTAAAAGAATGTCTAATTGTATTTTGGTGTCTCTGTAGAACCGTCATCCTCATACAATTAATCCCATTAACTAAATTACACTACCTTACATTAACGTAAACATATATTTGTAAAATCCCTACGCACATTATTCATGAGAAATTAAAAGTGGAAAGCGACAGTTTCAAAAGCCCAAAAAATTCTGTTGCCACATCGTCTCACAACCCTTCCTACAGTCTACAGATAAACAATAATTCAAATTCTTGCCACCCCGACATAACACGGGCTGTGTTTAGAGAAACAGCATCTATTAAATTTGCTTCTGGGTTAAGTGAGTACTAGCTCTCCAGTACGATCAATACAGCCGATAATAATTAATTATGAGGGCGATAACTGATAGCCATGAATGCGTCTAGTACGCCTGTGGTCACACAATCAGGCCCGTAGCCAAGAACGGGCAGATTTCGGTCCACCCAGAAAGACCACCAATGCCATTTCACATGATCCAGGCTTCAGGGATGTACACACGCGTAGACAAAGATGTGGTGGGTAATGCAAAACTACAGGATTCGCTGGTTTTATTTAACTTAACGCTACGTAGTCTGCTGGAGCAAATGGACAATAACTGAAAGCCAAGATAAACCGACGAGAGGGATTAAGTGAATTTTCAGAAATGTTAAAACGATTTACTTTCGGTTCGATAATGCACAAACATACAGCGCGTGTCATTTCATTTTTACGAATCGTTGAAAAGGTCTCGGTTCATAAGCAGTTTTGAGTTGCGTATATTTTATAAACATACAGGTCCAGAAAACATACGGAGCTTATCTTAAATCTCACTGTTAACAGGGAATTATATTTCATACTGCTTGTTGGAAACTTCTGCATACAAAAAAAATTCACTTTATATTTAATTTCAGACTCATACGTGTTTAGAGTTAATTTCAGTCAGAAACTGTGCTCTTTTCTTTTGGTTCTACCAAAGACTCGCTGCAGTGGAATCTGCAACGTCGACATTTTTAAATCAGTGTCTGTAGATGCATCAGATTGAAATCGCCTGTACGTATATATTCATATCTCAGTGTTGGTGCACCAGTGAACATCCCTTCGTGCACCACTAACTCTACACAACTATTTCTTTCATTCACTAAGAACATCCACTATCACAGACAACAGAACACTATAAATCTCGTAGATTAGACCAAATGTGCTCACAGATCAAACAAAGGAATGCGCGCTGAGGTACTTGGGTCAGTTTTAACTAAATCCTTACAAATTTCTGTTGTTGGTTGTGCCTCAGCTTGTACAACCGTGATTTGAAAATTCGGGTCTCCTGATATATAGCATTCAGAGTTGACCGAGCGGATTAGATCCTGGCATCTTCAAATTCCGGTAGAGACCGGACTCCGGCTGGACGTCCTATGTTCTGTTCCCGGCGGAGAAGTGCAGGGTTTGTCTTTACACAGAATGCGGAGTGGTGGAAATATTCATGCATGTCAAAGAAGGTATAATACACAGATATTTTTATTAAAAACGTAACAGATAATCTCCAGACTTTATCTGAAACCATTTATAGTGTAAATGTTTTTCTAAACACTGACTACTCTGGTGGTTACCTTTATAAAGCTACACTATGTACTTCAAACGCCAATCAGTTCTGGCATAATCAAATAAGTTCAGTACTTCGTTAGTAACGAACGAAGTTCCTCACATTTTACTACACCGCAAAGGTATTTACTTCAACTAAGCAATTCTAACACGCAGTCTACAAGGACGCCGTCTTGCACTTTACGAACATCTAAATTATCGACTGTTTCTAAACCTGCCTTAACATGAAGCCCTCATGCAGTCGCAAAACTTTGTTCTTAATATTTTGTAAGGTAGTCAAATATTAAAGCCTTGCTTGTTTTATACACGTATGGAAGCTTAAAACTTTAGAAATTAAGTTCGTCACCGTTCTCATACAAAGTTCTTTCCTTCCATGCTAATGCTGTAATGCGAACATACGGACAGTTCCACGTGACGAGAAGAAAAACCTCGTAAATTTAATGTCCCTTATATCACAAACATATTGCTTGCTTATTTACAAGTCAAGTTACTTTATAATAAAATAGTACTATAAAATAAAGATCTAGGATCCAAATTCTCTCAAATAAGTATCATTAACCAAATATTAGATTTAGTTTTTAATAACACGTCTCACGTTAAATCATTTCAGTTCCTGCTGTTGATGATCCCAGTTGTGTAGCCTTTCATAATTTCTACCTTTCAATTTCTTACGTGTCTCTTGTCGTGAGACAAAGAAGCAACGAGACTTGTAATGACGCTGAATCAAACGACAACATGATTCTTTCATCAAATTCAAACACTATTCAACACTCAATGCAGACTGGGTGTACTGTTGAGTTACCTGAACACTTACGATGTATCAATTCAAGCAATCCAAAATTTCTGAAATTATACTAATTCTTAATTACAAAACTATAATTTGAAATGTTTTGTACGGCTGTAAAAATTAATCTCTCTATCTAACACAGGATGACACAGATTGAGGGTGTTTGAGAAGAAAGTTGTTAGAGGAATAATTCCGCGGAAACAGGATAGAGGAGGAATTTCCATGATGAAGGGCTTCATAAATTTTTTCTGCTCTCTAAAGAGTATTAGATGAAGATATCAAGGAGTGTGAGATAGGCTGGGTATGTAGTATGGATAAATGAAATGAGTAATTCATGCATTTTAATCTGAAACCCTCACAGCACGAGACCACAAGGAGGGATCTAGAAGAAGGCGGGATGATAATTTTAAAACTAATCTTAAAAGATGGGGTTTGATGGTGTGGAATGAATGGGTCTGGCGGGCTCCTATAAACACGGTAATGAATATTCAAGTTATAATAGAGACTAAGAGTGTCTTCAGCAGCTGATAAATTATTAGCTTCTCAACAAGTGTTCTGTTCCAAGGCATAACGCAATAATTATCAGAATTTAAATTCTTTGTTCACTAAAATAATTTATTATGCAAATTCACAAGCTGTTCTGAACAATTAAATCTATTTTTACTGAAATAATAAATTAATTATGCCCTGATTTTATGCCCTTTTTAATATGCTATTTATTGAGAGATTTTTAAAAGGAAAATACCTATGGGCAATGCTGTCGGCTCACTCAAAGAAGTCTTGAATTTACAAAATCCCAAAATAAAATGTGTGAACAACTAGGATTATATAAACGTTTTGCTAGTATAAGAAACTAATTATACATTGTGGCAGTTAAATGAGAAAGACGGCACGATTTATAATTCAACTGAATAAAGAATAAAGCAACTCAATTATTAACTGGACAGGTTAATCAATAAATCTGACAGTCCTAAGGCAGGTTTATTGGCCAGGCTGTATAGGTATAAATTACATAAGATACGGAACACTTACGAAAGTTCTCCGGGATCTACTTCGTTAATTCAGAAAGGCATAACTTATGAAACGCATTGCGTACTCCTCACTGTCGCTTTTACTCCAGGAAAGAGGCTGTGTGCTGTTCTTCTTGCCTTAATATTAAATAAGGTACATGAGACGTAAATAATCCATCTATTTCGACACGCAGACTGCTTTGAGCTTTATTATCCTTAATTCTTAGCTTCCCGTATCGAGGAAGCTGCTTTGCTTTATAATTCTGCTGAAATCCAGCGAGAAAATTTCAACTCGTTGAGCAACGGAAGAAACCTATATGAACACGGTATCTCGCGTTATTCATTATTTAAGAATGAAGACGTGGCTTATTTCTAGACGCTTAATTTTAATTCTGAAAGTACGTACATTTGGCCCAATCAGTGCATAGTCAAATTTTATTCCCTGAAAAATAAACGTAAGAAAGAGAACAACAAATAAATAAGCTAATGAAATAAAACTGTTTAAGTTCTGCTTATACTCGTACCACACTAATTGACTTAAATTATAAACAACTATATTTTTGGTGTATACTGACTATAAAATGCCGAGTAGGATAAGAGGAAAGTCAGGTCATTTCTTTATAGTTTGGAAAGCGTCATTACATAATATTAAGTCCTAGTGTCTGTAAATCTCACTAGATCTTACTCTTCAACCACACATTCGCAACACATTCATTATTAGCAAGTCAAAGGATGAACAACTTACATTATTTGCTTCGTAATAATCGTTCTCCCTAGGCGTTCCAATCTCGGTGGGTTCTCTTAAGCAGGACTGTGTAGTCGGAGTCAGAAGCAATATTAGGTGGAGTCGAAGTCGGAGTCGGTAAAAATGTACCGACTCCGAACTCGATATAAAATCTTGAGAACAATTTCTATACTCTGTGAGCCTCCGGCGGCCTCAAGCGTAGGGAGATTCAACGACGTGTTGAACCACATGGTGTGGGAAAAATGCTTTGTAACTTTGGCTCCGGTACCTTAAGAATACAAACTGTCTACAAATCAACCGATTTCTTCAATAACTATTAGACGTTTATTTAAATATAGGTTATAAGTCTAAAACGTAGCCTGATGATTCACGTGGTGGTGATGAAATCTCTTATGGTGCCATTTACCATTTTAGTAGGTTTCCCCTTATTAAGGAGGAGTCGGAGTCGGAGATTTTAGTACTGACTCCACAGCCCTGATCTTAAGGCTCAGTTTTTAAGTACAGCTTCATTCATTGCATTTCTATTTGACGTATTCCTTGATATAATTACCATATCTGATAACGAACACAAGTAATGAAACACCTCATTATTTAGTTATACCGAATCTGTTGTTACTTCATCTCCGTCATATTCATATATTTTCCTCAGCACCCTGGCTTATACACAATTAATTTATGTATGTCGCTGAAAAAGCAATATTTTTCACACCAGAGAAACATAATACAAGTCTATTTGTTAGCTCTCGAATGAGACATTGATTCATAACATGAAAGAAATGTGACGCAAGACATTATTAATACACCACACACTTGCTATTGAAAGCGTGACTAACCATCTTGAGTCGAATGTTAATTTGTGTTAATTTTTAATTTTGAAACAGGGTAAGCTACTGCCAGAATACAGGGCGCTTTAACCCAGACTACAGCCATCTTTATACAGACAGACGTTTTGCGTTTTTCCTCAGTCTCTTCAGCGGAATGCTGGGAGACTGCCACGACGTATGCCACTTCTTCCCGAAGTTCACTGAACTTCACACCTTCTCACAATTGGACACTACAAAACCTACGATCCCTTTAGAAGTAATGAATATCAATTTGGCCATAGGCTGGTTATTGTAGGTCCCACCATATAAACGGTCAAAGCAGTGGCTTATGTCACATTGGTATATAATGGAATTACGTTATATACCCAGCACTGCGTTTGACAATTTGATCGAAGTTTTAGAGCAAAGTTTTCGTCTAGAGATGAGAGTTGCATGGTTCATTTCTACACAAGGACGAGATGTCTTACGGGAGAAGCGTTGGTACATGACATATATCAGGACGCCTGTCTGCACCCGCATGCAAGAGCGAGACCAGATTTCATCAGCTGAAGAGGATTTATTACATCACGCCAACAATATTTCCAAGAACGTAAATAACAGAAGAAACAAAGTATATTACAAAAAATACTACCGTAGTTCCAAAATTATATCATCTCTTTAGATGCTAAAAATGTCAACTCCACACACATACACACACACTGCTTGAATTTTGAACAGTTGCAGTAGTAGGTTTTGGAAATCATAAATCTTTCCCTAGTTTCGTTTTTGTGCGATGATATAAAGAGACGGGCACTTTCAAATGATTTATATAAACCTCCACTAGAAAAGTTCAGTTGTTAAGGAATTCGAATCTTTTTCCCATGAAGTTACACTTGACATAATAACAGCATTGTATTGGAACAAATGAACAATATCGAAACACACACGAAATACGGTAGTCTACAGCACAGTACAGTTTCGTCCGAAAAATGTCGGAATTTCCGAGAGTTTTGTAACGCGTCAGAAGAAGTTGTTAATATTTTTCGTTCAACATTGAGTTAAATGGCCGCAGAATGTAATGAGTGTTTCTAAGGGTTAGAGTCATGGTGCGTGTTCACCGATAATGTGGAAGAATGCCGTAACGGGGGACAGAACAACTAAGTCAACCCTGGATACGCTTAACCTCATTTACAGAGCGATGAGATCCCCGGACCTGCGAACTCTCCGTATACCACACTACAAGGACTTTAAAAATGTAAACATTTTTTGATTTCATAAAGACAAAACGTGAAGTGTTACGTATGGAGTGTCGCGTTGTATGGAGCAGAGACTTGGACACTCAGGAAGAAGGAACAGAAATACCTGGATAGTTTTGAAATGTGGTGTTGATGAGTTTTATTTAACAATTTTAGTTTTCAAATATAGTGAAACGAGAACCCATCGACACGTGGAATTAAGAATATTGTTATTGGATTATAAAGAAGTAAGTTGGTATGATGTGGGTTGAATTCAGTTAGCTCAGGATCGGGTATAAGCAATGGACTATTGTTAGTACAGTAATGAGCCCTTGGTTGACATAAAACGCATAGAATGTGTCACTATTTCACCCCGACAAGGGACACGCTTCATGAAGTATTCTCAGTACACTGTAATATAAATCATGTGTAACCGTTTTATTCTGCAGTGACTGTTAATCTCCCTTTTGCCTGACACAATTAATAGCTTTCAGTTTCAGGAGTTATACAATTTTCCGTCATTCGACGAGTTTCAAAAATTCTATTACCAGTCTGCCACCACTTTACACGCCTCTGCTGTCTGATGTAACCATATTATGGCCCTTCAAGTGTTCCCGACTGGAGCAGAAAGTAAAATGTCTTAGTTTGGAAACTAGTCAAGCATTCAGAACTCTATTAACGCTGCAAGCATTTTAGCGCCTGAGGTGAAACTAAACCGACAAACATCTTATCGGACCTCATGAATCTGAGGCATGTAAATAGGCCCTGAGGTATACCCACGTCTGTTCTTTATCATACACGCATGCAACTTTATGTGCCTGGTGCAGTCTGATGTGTTTTCAATTAAAGACAGAATATCGAATGCAAGAACAAGAGTGCGCCGCCAGAACCAACCAGACCACTAACTCGGCCCCTTTCAGGGCCTTTATCCATACAACTAAACTCACCTTTCTCTCTGTACTTTCTCTCCCTCTCCCACTCTCGCCCACGTGCTACCATTGGTCCACTCCCATACCTGCTCCCATTGGCTCGGGGCAGGCTACACCTTTCACTTCCCTGCCTATAAAATCCAACTCCTCACACCCTATTGGCATATTCATCGCCCTGATGACGGAGGCAGTATGACCTCTGAAACGTTGGTTAACATCGACTAGACTACACAGCGCAATAACCCAGAAGACAGAAATCTTCATACTCACCGCTGTGAGAACCTCAAGTCTTACAAGAACAATCTCGTATGTTGATAAACTGTAGCAGTTCTTAAAAGTTACTGATACAACTCGATATGAGTTGAGGTTTTCTGGTAATACAAAATTATTTATTGTCCCCACTGCAACTTACAAACTATCTAATTATAACAATAGGAATGAACAGAAACCTCAGCATTTAAATGTACTGAAATGTTTCTTTAAAAACTTTTAAAAGCAGTCATTGCAGTATTTACTAATTCCGAAAACGTACTTCATAAATTAGCTAAATTATTTCATCCTTATATCAATATTATACTTTAGACGCATTTGTTCAAAATTCTTATACGCAATTCATCGTGCTAACAGAAAACACTTGTTTGTCTGAAAAGTTCTCAGTTTGCTGAAAATGTAACAAAGTAAATAAGCTTTTAATTATTACTCTGGTATAAAAGTGAAAAAGGACTTTTAATTTGTCAATATTCATAATTAACACTGCGTTACTATTTTTATGAAGATATTTCGAATATGTTATCTTTGAATGCACAAAATTTTCAAGAGTATAAAGCAAGACGCGACAGATATTACGTGACTTGACGTTTGAACACTGCCAAAAATTGTTTTATATACACAAGTCTTCCAATAAAATAAAAACAAATACACTACAGAGATGTAAAAAATGCTTCTTTTATATAGGCCTATGAATAATTAGCCACGATAGAACAGACTCCATTATAATATTCGACAGCTCATCAACTCCGGTGTACAAACAGTCCATAAAGTTAGATATTCCAATATCCTTGACATCCGACATGCTATAAATTTTACTGGGCAACATTTATTTTTAAAACTATGATTTAATTTTGTACATTTAATTTAAGCATTTTAATTGTAATGATATTTGGTAGAGACTTCATAAGCGTATGGCAACAAATTAATGGTTCTTAATCATGAGTATGCTCATCGTGATGTTATTATTAAGTTATACACGTCTCGGGAATTCCAGTTAATTAGATACAAAGATTAATTAAACATGTAAGACATTAATGAATACAGGCCCATACATGCATTTTGATATATGAAATATAGTGATGCCAACAATAACTTCAAAAGTTTCTGTATGGGCATATGGAAATAATATGAAGAGCGTAGTAACAATGCATACTGTGTAACAAACCCATTTCATTCTTTCGCCCCTTTATATAAAGCCCTATAGCATCTGCGTCATGGCCAATTTAAAAGATTACCCCTCACTTCCAAACGGCAGTACTGAACTTCTTTAGGAGCAAGTTCTCGTCTTTGGGGAAAGAATTCATTACCTCGTCGGTGTAAGAAGACCATGGCATGAGCGTATTTTTTGGGGCAATTGTTGATCATCTACAAGTATATATGGCTAATTGAATAAAAATTTACTTGGATATTATCCATCGTCTAGTAAATATAAAACGTAAAACGACGTTTCGGAGATGGGACTCTATCTCTATCTACCTGGTCCGGAGATAGGGATTAGCTCTATCTAGTGGGCCCAACTGTGTAGGAACCTGAAGACGGAGATAGAGTCCCATCTCCGAAACGTCGTTTTACGTTTTATATTTACTAGACGATGGATAATATCCAAGTAAATTTTTATTCAATTGACTCTTCACCATCGTCAAGAAGTTTTAGATTTGATATATATGGCTAAGTTGGCTTTTCTCCACCCTGTCATGTTTTCTGCAGAATCCTTTGTTCAAGTCTCTTTTATTTCAGTCGTAATTTATTTAACTGTTATTTCCGAACAATTTAAAAAGAAAAAATTCTTTCTGTTTCATTAACGATTCGCTTTAAAGACTCAAAGAGGTAAACAAACAATACGTTATTGACTGTATCTATAGGTCACAACACGTATAAGCACAATAATTGGGCCAAGCGAATTGCAGTTTTAAATGTCATCTCTTTCTTGCACACGTATTAATTTTAAGTGTTACTGAATTCGAGATATTTCATTTAGTTAAACTTCCATCTCTTCTCATTATGAAATCCAATCTTTCCTGCCAGACAGGTACATCTAAAAGATATTGCATACTTAAGTAAAAGATAAAAGATTGTTTTAGCTAAAACCATTAGAACAGATTATGTTCTCTGATTAGATGGAATAATCAGAACAAGAGTGCTGACTGGAATATATAATATATTTAGGGGGAAACATGTGATTTAATGGTTGAAGAGAAATAGAGTGAGGACGGGCAGTCTAGGAGATAAGATAATAATCAGACAAGTGGAATTTGAGGTTTTAACGACCGTGAATATTAAGATGTCTGTCTTCTGTGTTGTAGCTCCATGCACTATGGTTTAAGCTTACCAACGTTTCAGAGGTACTTGTTGTCTCCATCAATGGGGTGATGAAACGCTGGTAAACGTCAACCAGACTAAACGGCGCTACTATCCAGAAGACAGCCGTATCGTTAAACAAGCCACCAAGCAAACCGCCTAAGATGCGATAGGAGGAAATATAGCTATATGATGTTTGACCGCGTATTCTTGTCATCATCATCATCCCACGTCCGTCCCAGAGAAATCGAAGTCGACCCGCCCGTGTGGTAATTCGATACATGCGGGGAATGTCATCTGATACCTGGCCGCCATACCCTTCATTTCGCCTTGACATTCATTGGTTTTCCGGATAAGACAACCCACTACGTTGCCCATCACTGGGACGTTCCTTTTTAAGATTTATGGACCTCAGAAACGTGATACAAAGACAAAGCTATCGAACTGGTTCTATGAGGCAAGACAGGCCAATCTACCGGTAAGGGGTTTCTTTCCTGTATTCCAGAAACGGGAAGTGTTATCCCGACTAGGGGTCGCACCCCAACACAAGCAGTTAGACGCCGGCTTCACACTGTGGAAACCCAGGTTCATGACCATATCGGACCACGTGGAATTTGTGCTAAATAAAGTGCCACTAGGACAGGTTTTTCTCTAAGTCCCTTGGTTTTCCCCTGTCAATACCATTCCACCGCTAATCCATATTCACTCATATCATATAGGGAATGTACAAAAGGCCCGTCAGAGACCCAGTTGCATAGAGACAAAGTATCATCACAACACTACCAAAACCATCCAGCCAACTACCCTGCGTTCAATCTACCTGTTCCGGTGGATGACAGTCACATACAAAGGTAAACGCAAATAAATGGGATTAACGTACCGAAACATTATCATTCCCCTTCCTGAAGACACGCTATGAAAACTGTAACAAAACTTAATGCTACGCTGTTAAAAACATGCAACTGCAGAAGTAGGCTATTATCAGCCCAGTTTTGTAAACTTACAATGATCACGACAGGAACATCTAACGTAAAGCAGAGTACATTGATCAAGAATATGTTCTGTTTCTAATATAATGTTGAAGCTCATTTCGTAAAATATACTTCAAAGCGATCAAATAAATTTTTATTGTGACAAATTCTTATTTTCACAGCCAACCGACCCTGAAGGCAATCACTTGTGAGTCACGTTAAACGGATAATTTTCAATTTAGAACTGTTGGTTAATCAGGATTTTTAGTTTATTTCAAAACTCAAGCGAAGAATCGTCAACTGGCAGCCGAGACCCCATTTCCCCTGGGAAGACAGTCTCTAGAGACTACCATTCCAAAATCAGAAGTTTCTGGCCATCTATTTTGGTTCTGGTAACTTCCTCGCATATTCCATCCATCTGCTCATAAGCTTCAGAGCTGCTTTGTAACTAACCTCGAAATGATTAGATTACACAAGAATATATGAGGGATCTGAGTGAGATTCTGACAGCAGAGAACACTATCATGTTAGTCTTCTAGGTTGTGACGCTACATTGGCTTGCAGATGGACACTAAAGTTTATTTAACGACGCTGCCTGTAGCTCAAACTATACAACGTAGAAAGAAACTCTAAATATTTTATTCGTAATGAACTCACATTTAAACTAAAAATTAACCCATAGGACCAATGACAGACCCAGTATTAGTTTGTCTTCAATGCCTCTATGAGATATTTCGGAGGCATTTTAAATTACACGCAACAAAAATCTGTACCTATTAATCCCTATAATAGTTATAAATGTTTTGTCATTCTTCATGCAACCAACAGAATAAAATACCCAACTGATACGTTTCAGTACAGAAACATTATCGTACCAATTAAGCTGTACTGTTTGCAATTAGCAGTAAAAATTATGGGTAAAGCACAAAGCAAAAATCATTAGTTACAATTAAATTATTCTACCACTAATTCCAGTTATGCTAATTTGACGTGTATAATGAGAAATATTGCCAGTATATTCTAGTCTTGCTATTACACTTCCAAATACGGCTTATAGAATATTTTGGATTTATAAGAAATTATACATAACATACTGTAAAAGCACTGGATACCTAATGTTGAATAATAACCATAAATAACTGCTAGTCATATCAAGTGAAATTAATATAGGGTGTCTATCGTAGTTCAAAATGTTAAACCCAGGGCCATTCTATATTTCTCGGTCGTAAATTTTCTTCACATTATCGAGCTGCCCAAAATCTGTCCTACAGAATGGCACACACAAACATCTGTAACTCATCGAAACCCTTCGTCTGATATTTCATATCCGAACACAGCATTCACCTGTCACTACGAACAAACTTACAAATTTAAGTTCAGGCACTGATTCTACACGCATTTGGAATAATAAGCAGTTGTGTGTTTAAAAGTTGTGTCCATCAACAAATAAGTTTACATACTGTGGACAATATCAGAACCTAGGAGGAATGAAATAACACGACGCTGAACAGAACTGAAAGAGTAATAGTTTCGCCAAATACTATTAAGGTGAACAGGTCAATAAGCACGAGACCGACTGAGCATGCAGCACGCGTGGAAGAGTTTGCAAAATACATAAAGTATTTCAGTCGGATAACCTGAAGGAAAGTGTTTACGTGGGAGAAATTACTGTAGGTTATTAAAAATTTTAAAATTTATTTTAAATAAACAGGAGTTTCGTTTCAATCAGGATACTGACCAGCGGTGAACTATTCTGGTATCTGAGTTGGTAATGCCGATAGGTGGGAAATATTTTAACTAGCTACGCTACTCAGAGCTTCAGATGAAGGACCCAGTCCCATAAGTTTACTTTGGTACTAGAAATTAATTCATTGTACTGACCATTAAAACATATATCAGCAAGTCCGGGTCTATGCCTGTGTTCTAATTTACTGTTCATATATGACCACGCAATATACTGATCAAATATAAAACAATGTTTAACTCTCTGGGGCACTGCAGACATTTCGAGGGTTAGCGACGCCAAGTCCAGTCCACTCGGTATTAAAGAATACTTATAATCATTTGCGCCCCAGTTGGTCCGACTGTGTTACACATTATATTATTTTATTCAGCTAACACAGTTTTGCAGAAAGCGTAGAAAGTAAGTCTCATTCATATTCAACTGAAATCTAACTAGGTTCTTCGTTAACCGCGGTCGCCAGACTTGTAACCAGTGAGTAAGAAACACTTACAGGTTTGCTTCACCTTCTAAATAAAACATTTAAATGTGTTTCTTGACAGATTACTGGCCATAGAAACCTCCCATGGCATTCTACTTAACAATATCCTTTCCATGAAAACGTTATTTTTAATTCTTCGGTGTTATAATTTTACATTTTTAAATATGGGAAGGTTTCGAAAATTCTAATTAGGAGAAATAAATTTATAAGCATCAGAACGCGTATTATGAACATAACATACTTTATATAATAAAATATTATTTAAGAGCATTACTTGTTAACGATAATAGCTGCACTGTTTGCAACATCACGGCTTAATTATAACCTCGGTCAATGACACGCCAAAAATGTGTTAATGTCTTTCGATATGGAAAACAGCAAAATTATTACAAGTAATGTGTTAATATAATATAGTGTGGCTCAAAGCAATCCCCAGATTTTGGTTAAACTGAGTATGATTAATCATGTTACTAGAAATACGTTTCGAATAAATGTTATAACACATATAAATATATTTGTACAGAAATCCATATTTGAGAAACTTCGTAAGTTAAATATAAATTAATAATGGCCCGATGGAGACGAAAATAATTTTAAATACAATACTGAATTTAAATACACTAGGTTGAATTTTATATAACTCGATTCAGTATTTTTTAAATAGACAGCCTGAAACTTAAACCCTCCGTAACTTTTGAAAGAAATATTTCCAGACCTACTTTCACTGACCGTGTTAGACTCAGTCTGGCTTTTTGGAGTTCTCGGTATTATTACAAAGCTTCCTTACTGACGAGTGCTGCACAGACTTTCGTTGCTACTGTAAGATGCATGAATTTGTGCACCACGGTGTTCCTCCCTGCAGCCATGCGTTCCTCAAGAAGTAACGCGTCTGTTGTGGAAACTGCGGTCTACAATATCTCAGTAAACAAAGACCCCTCGACACTGTTAATTAAGCAAAATAGGTTACGTAGCGTATATGATAAAGTAGTCTCACCTCGAACGCACGAGACGAGAGAAGTCAGTTATGGCGTCCCTTATTTTGTCAACAAGTCTGCTGCTGCTTACCTGAAAATATCAAGAAACAAAAAATATAATTTCAACACAAACAAAAATATTATGAAATCATCTCAATAAACACTTCAAAAACACAAAATTGTAGAGCAGGTACTAAATAAAATAATACATTTTAACAATTTAAAAAATGTACGTTAATCAACGTTACTCAAAGTATCAAATAAACGCCGAGTTGAGTCAGTACAATCAAATGAATATTAATTAATACCAAGTGCAAGCGACAGATGTAGCCAACGGTCTACATCCTCTATTAACTCACAAAAGAGATGGAAAATACAGAAGCCATAACAAGCTCTGCGTAA
The DNA here is from genome assembly GCF_977971745.1 of Zootermopsis nevadensis. Taxonomy (NCBI): domain Eukaryota; kingdom Metazoa; phylum Arthropoda; class Insecta; order Blattodea; family Termopsidae; genus Zootermopsis; species Zootermopsis nevadensis. Next base: position 12,572,424 of record NW_028259156.1, read on the forward strand.
AACACTGTTAACTGCACAAGCGTCCTATGTTTGCGCTTGGCTGCACTGGACATTTGTGTACAATAAGGATGAGAGAAACAAGGGCAGTTGCGTGGCTTCACCGGCTAACCGATGTTCCATGTTGCTGTCGGATTTAGAACAGCGTTATATGCCATTCCACGGCTTCATTACAGAACACTCTTCAGATACAGAGATCAGGCGACCTATATTTCTTATGTCCGTGTTTGTTTTAACGCCTGGTACCTCTTGGTACTTAACCTAACATTACCTGGAGCGTTACCAGAGAGCTGTAGGTGTTTGTTTTGTCTGCAAACTGCATGTGCCCATGTATTTTCTCTTCCTGAGTAGACATATATTAATTACAGCGATAAGACCGAAGTTTATGACCGAGTGGTTGATACTCTTGCTTCGTATTCATAAGATACGGATTCAAATCTCGGCTCGGAGAATGGTTATCCTCAATGAACCCTTCAGTACTTTTCCACACTCCCTCCACACAAATATAAATCAGGCCACGTACGTTTCCTTACATATCGTTTCCAATTCATTATTCCTTAATCATCCTATTATTCGACGCTGTTAGCTACTAATGTCGTTAGACAAATTACATCTTATTGTATGAACATTCTTAAATAATTCAATTATTACACCTCTACAAACAAAAGTAAGTCTCAAAGCTTACTTGAATATCCGTCAGTTTTTTTTCTGGCTTGTAACCATTTCATGACGTACTATTTCTTAATTTTATTTTTTTAAACGCATTTCAGTTCTGTACAGATGTTCATAAAATTATTATTTTTCAATTGAAACTGCATTATTCACAGTTAAAGGTATGGATATGTGCTCATCGAAATTGCCTCCTGTTTTGATGCACAGGTACCACGACAATCCATGTCCTTTAAATTGGTGACATCCTTCGTAAGATGCTTCCACTTAAGCGGATCGTTTGACGGTATTATTCAGACACCCTTAAACATAGAAGAACCCGCGTTCTAATATCTTACATTTTTACTGGAACTGGTTGTCCTGTCTTCGTTAGAAGGCGACGCACGCTGCAATTAATCCACTGCTACTTAGACCAATTTACGTGTGAACATGTTTTATGTGGTTTAAGTAAATTTACAGGTTGCTTTGCCAGTGTACAAAATTTAATTCTTCCATATTAAAACGCCGCACTACCGGAAGGCTGTAGGTAGATGGATTCACCGTTTATTTGCAATGTGGGTGTTAAATATGTTCTGATGTGTTGGATGAAGGTAGGCTAAGTTCACAAATAGAATGATGCGTGTATCATCATGGCTAGTGGCATATAGGGCTAAGAGTACCACAGCAATGGGGCCTACTGTGCATGAAATAGACGGGCATATGAATGGCAGAAACACCTAAGTACCCCCTCCCCCAAGCCTAAAACACTGTGCTTCATAGAAATCCAACACATTACACAACGCTATATTTAAGATGAAGTTTGATTATTATTTTTCTTTTAGATTAGATATGGAAGGTTTATGCTCGAGACCTGGTTTCATGTCTTCGTTTCTCTGTACTGTGCCCTTATACCTGTGATGAGTCTATTATCCGTCCTCGAAATCCTATCAAATATAAAAATTGTGTGAAGCACACTAAAATTGTATTAAATTCAATTACCTTCACATCAGCGTACATGGAAGGTGTACCTGTCCATGAAACAGGATTGAAACGTACCCTGGTGTTTATTATTTATTCTTTATTTATTTCTCAAGGACAAAATTAATTACCATTCCATCATGGACACTGTCAGTATTCGTGCGCCTACAAGGTAAAAGATAAGAGTGGACTGAACTGAAATCAGAGCATCGGACTTCAATTGATATAGAAAATTTGTAGAGCATAAATATTATTTGAAATTTATGAAACTGCTTATTTTCTTCGAGTCTCCCCGCAAGTTTGTAAATGTGAACGTGACCATAGTTTCTAATTAATATGTTTGATTGTTGCTTCTGAGTACTTTTACCAAGCTGAGTTCGTAACTTTCTTCCTCTCGAGTTCTGTATGACACTTAGCCGGGCGCCAACTGATGGACTATTTTGAAATGTAAATTGTTGTGGCGTGCAGCGATCTATTTATAGGTACTCTCCGTCAATTCTCCTAGACGTTTGAGGAGAGATGGTAATACTGTGGTTGTACTGCTTGCCTAAGACTCGAACCCAACATTTGTATGTATTCAGTAATAATATACGTTCCGATTTGATTACTCAATATTCTGTTTATTACTTCCTGCAGCGATTATAATCGTTATAATTACAAAGCACTTGGAAGATATCTGAAGCCAAATTATTTAATACCGAGAACCAAGAGCTCTGACTATATGAGGTGCGTGCACAGTTGTAAACTGACATCTACATGACCACGAGATCCCTTGTGTAATTTTTGGTAAGGGAGAATACATCTTGTAATCACTACGGTTTTGGCCACTGAAATACAGCAATCGCGTGTTCAAATCCCGCTCAAGGCATGAATGTATATCAGCGTTTTTGTATGTTGACTAAACGTCTTTCAATGAGCAGACCGCCCCATCCGAGAAGACCTTCGAATTGCCTAAAAGATACATAACACCGCAATTCTGAATTTACAAAGAACAACGGGCCTAATCCATGAAAGCTGAAGAAGAAATAATCTTCAGTTACAATAGCTGTGCATGTAATTACTATGTACTGACATATCTTGGCCCGAAACTGGGCCTAAAGATTATTTATAAAAAAACTGGAATACTCCTAAAATATGGTGCACGAAGAGCAGGGTACTGTAATAGGCCAGTGCAGTTCCTAACATAAACAACAACGTGGAATTAAGCAGTCACATGTGTTGTGATTTTGGTAAAAACACAGGTATGTCTAGTTTATTCCAGTGTAATTTCAATTAGCCAACACGTTTGCTTTGGAAACGCCCGTTTCAGTGTAATGTTTATTGCATCCTCTAATACGTACAACCACTAATGTGAATATATAAATGCGTTAGGATAAAACGGGCATATGTTAAAGACAAAATATTATATCATTAATGCTAAAAACAGAAAAGAAAACATGGTGACATAATTTAAATACATTAACTACCGTAACTGCGACTTCAGAAACAGTGTTACTCTATTGTTTAACTATAATAAACATTATAAACAGTTTCTTTTCCAGTTTACTAAAAGTTTGTTTTATGTGGCATGAGCCCTTTTCATTCTCACGCATTCATTTGTACCACGAAATGTTCAGTAGCAAGAAATCGAGGCTGTAGCTATAGAACGGGTCAGTATTTCAGGTACGAGAGTACGGCAACATTATCAGCAGAATCAATATATACCAATTTCGAAAGCGTTGTCTGCCATTTACCACGATATATACCAGTCAACATTTATTGCAGACCCACATCTCTTGTTTAAAATTATTACACTTGTAGGTTTGTGATTGGTAGAACAATCCGTTGGCACACTATTTAGAATAATAATCCTTTAAATCCCAATGGTAACTATATGAACCACTTGCTTTAACTATTAATAACTCTGCACTTTTAATTAAGCATTCTTTCTGTATAAGATAATATTGTAAGTAAACTTCAGGTTCACAAATATAAAATTCTGACCTGTTACAAGTTATACAAATTTTCACACGAGTTTCGAAGAAACATGTCTGGTGTACGGGAGAGAATCATGATATTAATGAAGTAGTTCTTCAAGAGAGACTGGAATTACAGTGTTTTTGCTTAGCATTGCAGTGTCAGTTATGTATACAAACAGCATGCGGAACGTTACATATACATGCATGAAAAAGTATTACGTTGTCGGGAGAGGAAGTTTATCTATCGACTGTCAAATCGACATACGCCCTACACTCCCATTTGCCATCTATAAGAACTTTATTTTTCCTTTACAACTGACAGGACTCATAAATAAGCATTTAGATTTAGCTACACCCTGCTTCTATAATTCTGCATGTTTCTCTATACTTTTACGATACCGGATTAACGAGTGAATTCAAGTACTGTAAAACTGTACTGTGTACCAACAATTTCTAGGTCGATTACATGTTCAAGATGGAGGTAGAGCTCCACGCATTCTGCACTAGAGGCAGGCGGCTGGTAACCTCCGTTCCAGATAAAGATACCCTTACAGCTGTTCCAAAAAGAAGAGACCAAATGTACCCTAGAGTAAATATGGACATGGCAAAAATATAGAAACATATCTGCTCTCCTTCCAGGTATCTAAGTCCGATCTCCTGCCCGAAGTAACTCACATTACTGGCTTTAACATTAAGTTTCATGTTCTTTTTCTACTAGGGACCTCCATTGAGGATAGTGCGTCCTGAAAAGCTAACAGTTGCTGAATTAGTGAAAATATTCCCGTGCTTTATGGAAATAGGAGCTATCGAGATTATAAAAGCCCACCACCAAACATTACACTGAACCAGTTTAATTCACACAACTTAGTTATTCAATTTACCATTGCAATTACGAAGAACATTTTCCATCATAGAGGTGAAGAACGTGTTGCTGTGATGCTCCACTCTTTAATTTCTGGGGAAAAAAACTTAAAAATAAAACGCAACGAGGCTAGTAACAATTAACCTGTGTTTGGTTGAAGTATCAATAACTGCATACCCAGTAACAGTTAATATGACTCTTACAGCTCTCGTCATCTCCACAGGTTTACAAAATCTTTGCATGAAGCCACAGAGACGCTGGGGATCCGTAGTATCTAAAACGATAAGAATATTTCTGACCAATTTTTTTCAACATACTACATTCGAAATGAAATATAAGCATTATAAGATTTGTTCTTCGCATTTTAATCCATCTGAGACCCATCAGTGTAGGGTTCACTATGCTTAACCAGACTGCAGGAAAGGTAATTATTTCACGGTGCCCAACATGACCTCACAATCGTTCATCTCTATAAATGACGAAGCACCCGTTCTCGTTGCCATGTTTCTTATAAAGCGGGGCTTCAATTGGCTCCCACACTAAAGGCGGGTTGAGCCTTCACCGTCATGACCCCTCCATGCCTTCCACACCCGAGAAAAACTCAACTGTACCATAGTTCCGGTCGCATTGTTCCTCCGTGGCATTCTTTCCGCAAGGATGGTCACATAATCCAGCAGTTCGGAAATTAATCCATAGTCTGTTGTAGCCATGATTAACTACATTGACAAATTGATACGCAGACTTCATAATACATAAAAGTTTTTGTATGAATACATTAAACTAAAACCGTATTCCTAATCCCTGCAAAACACACAACCAATTTCAAATCGAAATTAAAAGATATCTCAAGCAAATATATGGTGGATTGGAACGATGTAGAATCAAACCCTTACCATCAAAAGCGCCGTCGGCACGATTACTAAACGGCCGACAAGTGCACTCAGATTATACGAGTATACTCGTGTGTGTCAGCCAGCACTGTTACTTGTGCAACTTCCCTTTGTCAGCCAAAGGTATGTTATACACGCTCTCCAAATGTCATAAGGTATATAAAATTAGTCACTACCACGTAAATAACTAATTTACTAACTTTATGTAGCAGAGTACCTTGAGGGCAGCTGATAGCCGCTCGCTTTATCAGGTAAAGGACTCCTTTATTTTAAGGCATAGTTATTGAGATATCAAAATTCACAAAGATATTTCTGGGACGCAATATTCCTAACACGTGTGTCGAGATACATTGATTTCAGTATAAGGACAAATAAGAATAGAAGAAAGAAAATATAAATATCTAGGGAGAATAAAAGAAAAAGAGAGAATGAGATAAAGCATGAAAAAGGACAAACAAACCAAAATAAATATCCTTCCCACTGCACTATTATGTACTCTAGTAGGTATTTGAATTTGAAACACACACACACCACTATCTCCCCACATGATCAAAGGACACGCAAGGCAGAGACTTCACTGTCACTCTACCGACATTGCACTTAATTGCATCGGAGTTGAAATTCCTTACTAAGAAACATGTGGCAAACACGCCGGAAATACACCACATGCTCGTCTTCACACGAAAATGCATAATGAAACACCTGGCCGAGTTGTTGCATGATTCAACAGGAACAAATAAAAAATTGCTTCCAAACGTCTATTGAAATAACATTCTGCCTATAAAGCCACCAGATATCTAATAATTAGAAAATTATATGATGAATAATTTGGCTTTTACATATAAAGCAGAAAAATTGTAAACAACTATATATGAAATATGTATGTATACGTTTTATTTACTAATCTATATATTCAAACTTTTGCCAGTTTAAGAAGTATTACAGATTAATTTAATTAAGCGTCGTATTAGCAAATGCCAAAGTTGTGTCCTTTCATCATGTTTTCACGAACCACTTCCTTAAACACTAGCACTAAATATTTCATAATGATTATACGAATAATAACTTTCATATTGTGGAGTTACATAAAATTATGTCGACTTATGCGTATGGTACAGTACATTCAAATAAATACCCGTATTTTTGGTTTGGTAACAACATGTACTTTCAACTGCCGCAAGCCTACATAAAATAATCACATTTTTCATAACATATAGATAAATTTTAATTCATACGTTACGTCCTTTTCATGTAATGGAGAATAGTGTTATTTAAATTTCACTTCAGTACGTTGAACCACTTTAAATTCTCTTCAGCAAAGTTTATAGTTACAAGTGTTTCATGGAGCCTGTTTATTTGTGAACTGAAATATTTCTAAGTTCAGTCTATAGCCTAACAAGCATAAGCTAGAAAACTATTCTGCATTAGAGGAAGAAGTGTATTTACAAATTGGCTTCTTAAAGCACAGCAGGCGGTCTCCAAAATCGAATGCGATATTCACCCAATACATAAAATGCTGACACAATCCGTAACAATGTAGAACAAGAAATCAATAACGCCCATCCGAAATGTACAAAAACCATTGTATTCGCGATAGAAAAAATATTCACACACACTGTGTATAAAAACCAAATCACACGAACATCCTGGGGAGGATGATTTCGGAACGGTTCTATTCTTCTATAACAAGGAAAAAAGTTCCTTCCAGTACAACTGGCAAATTAATAAATAACATTATTCTTTCTCATAACATATGACTTTCCAGTATTACAGGTACATAAGTACAATCTCTTACGGAATACAATATCGATTTCTAGAAAGAAAGTAAAAATAAAACAGGACACCTCCGAAATGTTCCCTAGGACTGATTTGATCTTGGGTACGAGCCCAACAGCAGATTCTCAGGCAGGAGGTTAACGACGAAGGGCAACAGAAACTTTGGAAACTTACATATCTTTAGTAGGATTCAAACTTGCTGCAACCACATTCCAAAGCTTGTTAATAACGTTTCAGTAATGGCCACAAGTTAAATTACGTCGTGGGCACCCCTCCAAATGACTACATGGACCTGACCTAACCGCTACAGTAGGTGCCTGTCTCTCCTTTGAACAGAATCACAGAACCATGTTTAACTTTAATCTGTCCCCTCTTAAAGCACTATCCACAGCACAGCACCGCCCACAGGTACAACCGCCTTTCATAGGTAAGCCTCTGTCCTTAAGACTCAGACATCTACAATTCTTCATCTGTCGAATCAAAAATTACTTCACCAGATTTACTAGAACGAATCACGTTTCTTTTAAAATATGATAAATAGAAAATTGTAGTCTGTACATTTATGAGGCCATAACGTTATTGGGTTTAGTGACGTTCAAAGCACCCACATTTTGACTTTATGCACGCATACCAACTACTTTGATATTACTGAAAGTGTTGTGTTATAAGGTGAAAATATCAGGCTGCAAAAAACACTTTCCCGGTCAAACATCTCACATTTCCCGAATAATATACTGAAAGCTGCTTTATCAGTCAAAAATATCCTACTTAAATGGAAACTGAAGTTTCATTGCAATGTTTATGAAAACTCGATATTAAAATCCATCCGAAGTCCAGGCAAAGTCACGTCTTCAAATCCTCCTTCTTTAGAATATATCTTAACATTATTTCTCTATTCAAATTGCATCAAAGTCCGAGACCTTTTGCGACAACGTTTTGCTTGTTGAAGGGCCGTCAGCGACATGAGAAACCCTCGAGATTGAGATATCCCTTGTCGGCTGTCCGCAGCTGCTTACTCAACACATTCGGAAATATTCACCAAATTATAAGGTGTCTCCTGCATCCGCAAACTTAGGCTGATAAGGTACATATAAAACATGGTAAATACATTACACTTACTAAATAATATATTGCTCTTTATAGAACCTTCAAAATTTTCAGTATTATAGTAGCATAGGTGAGATTTCAGGTTCCCGCGGCAGCAAGAATGAAGATAGCTGTCTTCAGGGACGTACTCTGCACTGTGCCATAATCTGACAAGACTTGATAATGGAGACAATAAACACGTCTGAAACTTCGCATGGAGGAACAGAACACAGTCGTCTTCAGACGAGAATACTTCTACAATATGACGAACTTTTACGTAAACCTTATAAGATTCCTATACGTCTCATCTTAAAATAAATCTCCTTCAAATGACTAGGCCAACTCCCTTTGAAGTGGACCAGACTTAAAAATAAAAACACTCTGCTTTTATCGCAGTTCAAATGAAAAACTTAAAGCCTGAAAGCAGCGTCGACACCGTATTGGACTGGTGGGAGTCCCGCCGCTTACAACTCGAGGTCTTCGTCGGACTAAATCGTCTGTAACTTTAGATTGCTCTTATCCGGAATTCTGCACGGCCGTTAAACATCGCACTTCCCTCTCTTTCCTTATGGCCTTCCGTCTCTTTGTTGGACTTTTCTTCACTAACCCCCCTCCCATTTTTAACAGCAGAATGCTGATTCGTAACGTGATAACATTTTGAATTCTATTCTTGGGCAACTTGTATAAGAAGCGACTTGCTACAAAACTTGTTTCTTTTGTGGAAATAAAATATATGCAAGCAGTGTTGTCCGGAGTTACGTATAAGTTAACTAATATTATAACCTCCTTCCTGCAGAACCTCTTACACAGCCGAACATCATAAGACAAGGCTCTGTAAACAGGGCATACTTAGTTGCTTACCATTATACAAGGTGGGCAGGGAGGGGAATAAGAGTTACTCCCAAAATGAATTATCTATGTTATTATAACTTGTGTTGTATACACATAACAGAAGTGAGCGTATTCAATGATTGATAACTTCAAATTTCCTTCCCTTTATCATATTTAGTAGTCGTATATCCTATAAATCATATTCTGCGGATTCTTGCAACACATTAATGTGTATTTTATGCATATTAATTCACTATGACATCTTCTCGGTAAAGAAAGTAAAGTAAAAAGTAAAGTTTGTCCCGCTATACGCCATGTAGGCGTTTGGGGGGAGAGCAGGTATAGCTCCTCTCTTCCTTGACCACGGCACTAGATGGGGTGAGTGGTCAGCATCACGCCCCGGCCGGCTTTACCCCCGGGAAAGGACCCCGGTACCCATTGGATAGGAGGCTGGGTGGGCCACAGAGCCGGTCTGGACGCAGAGGCTAGAGGAAAAATCCTCTGCCCCCGTCGGGGATCGAACCCCGGTCGTCCAGCCCGTAGCTAGTCACTATACTGACTGAGCTATCCCGGCATTAAATAAGTATCTAAATACATGGATTTTGATGAACTGGTTATGCAGCTGTTCACTGTTTAAATCTTGTACGTGGTTACCAACCTATCGGATGGTCTCAAATTTCACATGAGCCTCATGGTAGACGCTATTCCTAGGAAAGTTAATGTTTACCGACTCCTCAAAAAAAACTGCAATCTTTCACCACCATGTTCATAACATTCTGACACTTTAACCTACACTGAGGAAGTTGAATGTAGTTCACATCCTCACACACTGTTTTCCTGACACGAACTGTAATATTATCTTCCCATATGCGTCTGCGTCTAGTGGCCTCTTCCGTTTGGTTTTTCCGGCGACGTGGACGATGTGTGCAGTCCTCATGCTTCACGTTACACCCCTTACATCCTTATATATGCAACCACCGTAACAGTGTTACGTGAAAATACAGACTGAGTCTTCTTATTACACATCCCTCAACCTTCACGTTACGTCTTTTTATGAGTCCCATTGCTCTCTTCAGAACTTTGTTCTCGAACAGTGTTAATGTTTTCTTTCTTTGAGTAACCAACGAAAAGCAATATTCAACTTAATGTCTTAAACCCAACCCTGTACAAGTAAAAGCCACAAACATAAAAACTACATAAATCTCATTGTGCGATCCTGTAATTCAATTTTCAGTCGCAATAATGAAATTGAAATAAATCTTACAAAGCTTAGTAGCAGAAAAATTGTCAGTGGAACCACGGTTCCGGAGAATTTGACGTAAATACGTCTATACGGAAAGGAAGTTTATATATTGGCTTTATTCTAAATATTTCCTTTATACATGCTTTACAATTGCGTAAAGTTTGATTAAGACATTGCTTATTTAACCTAAATTAGTTACGCTTAAGATGGGTCTGTGGTAGCTGAATGTAATGTAATGTAAGGTAGTGTAAGGTAAGGTAATGTAAAGTAAAGTAATGTAATGTAATGTAAGGTAAGGTAAGGTAAGGTAACTATGTAGGTAACCATTGTTGTTTATTTGATGATAAACATATGACGTTTCCTAGGTAACATAACAATGAAGTTACACTTTTTCGTTTCCCTTTTTCGTTACACTTTTTCGTAACACATTTTTGTCCGAATGACACTGACCCTAAAATATAGACGTATTTACGTCAAAAATTTAATAAATATAAATATTTTTAAAAATCGGCACCTGTCCATTACAAAGATCACTTCGTTAATGGTACTTAAAGAAACAACTCCTGTTTACAATGAGAATCACACAAAAGTTATAAACATAAATCTGAATTCATACATATATTTAAACTAAAACTAAACTATAAACTATAAACTATAAATCTGAAGTTTATATACGTCAATTTACCTCCATTGCCTCCTCTTCTTCTGCTTCTTCATCAAGAACATATACCAGTTACTCACAAAAGTCCAGCAGGCTGAGATCTAATGCTTTAAACGTATCTTACAAACACACGAAAGTATTCCAACAGTGACCACTACAGATATTTTGTATCGGCCTAGTGTAACATTGTGCTGCGTACGGGTTATTAAAATTGGACACTGAAATACGTTTCAAATTTTATCAAACATTTTATTTCATATAACGGGGCATCAGATAACGATGATAAAGTACGCTATGAAAAAGCCATGTGCACACACTGAATGGATTTCGCATACAGTCGGCAGTGATCTACAGCTTTAACATTCACACATACCGGACAATCAGAACTACTACTAAATTTATATGTCTTGTTAATTGTGAACGTGTTTCAGCATATACCACATACATAATTCTGACATCAGATTTCAAGTATGTCTAATATGAAAATATTCTGTATCATTTTTACAGTTGAACTAACTACTTTAATTAAGAAAGCCACCACTTTCCAGTTATTGTGCTAAGTACTGCAGAATGTAATTAAGGCATATATAAAAACAACTACTTAACCGATAAGACATATCAATACGGCTAACAGAATATGACTGCCTAATAGTTTGCTCCATGAACTCTGTTTTTAGGGAAACAAACTTTCTTATTCAGAAATTATACTGTCTTATTTCCACATTTCACCAATTAATTATAGCACGAGATACTGACAGCTTCATTATATACATTATAAATATAAATTCCCCGCATCTGTTAGAAATTCTTTGACGAAGGACCGGCATACAGAAGAACAGTGACGTACACCCGTGCTCTACGCACGATTTGAACCCGTGTTTCCAGTGTAAGAGAGGTCCAAGATCGGTCGTATGCTCCTTAAACTGTAAGACCAATGCGATGGGATTGTAAGCGAACTTACGGAGCTAACATAAAAAAATGACCCCATGGGATGACTCTTTACCAAGTACACCTCAAGATATACCAAAACCAAACGATCAGAAAGTGAATTAGGTTATTATTATTCAGCCAAAGTCATGAAACTTTAAAAAACTATTTTTAAAATGTTGTAAGTTATTCTAGGATTTTGCATCATGCAGTTTAAGTATTATTCTTGTTAATCTCTTTTTTTTACCCCGCGAAACTATTGCAGGGAGTGAATAATGTACGCTATATCCAATTACGGCGAATAACTGTCCACCAACACGACTTCACTACGTAGTGACGTTACAGTAATCGGTTCGGATTGGTACGGAATTAAAACGTCACCCCTCCGGGAAACTAGAAACATAATCTTATTTTATCCCGCAGGAAATGCGACTATATTACTGTGCAGTATAGTGGAATTATGAAGGACGAAGCCGCTATTTCGTCATCCAGACACAATCAATACTGATTTACTGAGGCAGATGGGCGTTGATGACGGGATGGACGTGGTGGACGAACAGGAAATGGGTCGCGATGTCACCAGAGAGCTTTTCAATATCATGATTTGACGAACGTAACATGGGAAACGAAACTCCGGAAGTGACCAGTAGAAAGACGAAGGATGAAGTTATTTCTATTCGTGCTGGTATTCAGGAGCTAACAATATTCATCTTTACTTTGCGTATAAATAGACTCTCCCACCGTCACGAAGACGCTATTCATTACATATACTGTGTATGTTACGATTATAATGGACGTTCTTATCAAAACAGAAGTAGGCTTACTCAAGGAAATCTTTGACGTATTTCATTCTGAATAGTGCATCATCTTGGATTCCAGAGCTGGCAGAATGTTCTTTCGAATCAAAGGCGTGCACGATCGTTCACAGAGACGTACGAAACTTCCGTTTGAAATTTTTTAAACGCTGTTGAGCGGGCGGCTTGCCAAATCAGGCCTGTCATCTCACACGTCGTGACGCATCCAAACACACCAAACATCTGAAAGGCTGGTGTGGAAAAACAGATTTAATCTTTTCCGTGTTTTGTTTAACTTTGCTTAGAAATTAATTATGTTAATTACGTCTCTTACAAGATCTATGATGCAATAACACCTTATAAAATATAATGAATACCAACTTATATGCACGCACTTCAATACTACCTCATTACAAAATTTGAATTATATAATGACAGAAACGCTTATCAATTACAAATCCTGTGAGATGTGAAAACAGATATTAGTGCCTTAATTCATCCAGCTCAAGAACTTTCTTTATTTACGTGATAGAAATTTCATAAATACTTGCTAATATGTGGCATGCAGCGCCTAACCCCAACTCTCATTACTTCAAGTACCAACATCTGTCCAACACCTTCAATGGAAACGCCCGTACTCGAAAGGAAATCCTTGAACCCGTCTACTAAATTCATCTAAAACTCTATATTAATCGTAAATGGATTGTATGCAGGCCTCTGCGTGAGAATTTGTCGTTCATCCGCCTGAGATAAGACACGGCATTTCCACTACGTAATTTCAGAAAAGTACAAAAGGATTTCTTGCGCAGAATTGTGCTGATAATATATTTAAACTTCGTCCATATGAGAAAACGTAAAACAACACACCAACGAAGTACTGTTTGCCTCATAACTTTGAGAAGACAATGAATGACTCATCCCAACAGCACAGCTACATTACTGTACATGATTAAATGAATGTGTTTGATTTCCGAGATTGACTTAGCAAGAGTTTGATTGCGTCCTACATATTCATACGCCCCGTCCACCTAGTCCACGGCCTGACTCTCGAAATTGAACATAAATAAAAGAAGATGGAATGGATGTAACTTATTTCAGTCAAGTACACAGGTACGTGGTGTACTTTAATTGCGTGCGTTACTTGTGGTATTAAATACTTAATTTAGACTATGTTCTTTCATTGCAGTTACAAATCTATTGTCAAAATCTAAATACAATGCATACATCACACGGCATAGTCAGAAATCACTTTTTCGTTGCACTTTATTAGACACTCAAGACTTCGAGAAGTGTTACAAATAAAGGTTGTACATGGATCTCAAAAATGCAAACAGTTTATGATACGTACACCAAAGTTTATCCGAAACGCTGATTATCGACCTACGAAACTGCACGGCTTAAAACCTATAAGGGCAACATCGTTATTCTCATCGCCTTGAGAACCTCAAACCTAATATTTTAAATTTATCTCTAATTCTTAATAGTCTTGCACTACACCACAGAGTAAATTCGCACTTTCAAGGGACGAGATACGATATGAAACTAAATTCGAAGTAATAAGTATTCGCGATAGCCTACAAAAGGCCTATTTTGAAGTGGGTCACTCTAGTTCACATATTTCTCATCATTCTTGACTTAATCAAATTGCAAATTTTTTTCGAGTCCTTTGTCACTGACCTACATTTCTCTTAGATTTAAATATCTTCCTTATCATTCTACTCCCAAACTGCCTTAATCAATAATATCCTCTTAGAGTGACATGCCAATCTTAAAACCTTGCATACCGTGTAACATCAGATCACTATAAAATCACATATACAAACTGTTTACACTTTAAAACACAATTATATGGGACAATATACTAGTTTCTGTGTAACATAAACCGTAAGTGGGATATTACAAACATAACATAAAGACGCAGGATATCGCCTTCACACGCAGTGCATTGTGACACCACATTTATGTATGGGATATATGGATTCAATATGTTAATGCACTGATTTTAATATGTCACTGATGATGACCTCATGACGCTGAAACGCGTCTGGCACAATATAGTTGTGTTTTAATGTGTAAAAATTTGTATGTGTGATTTTATTTAGTGACATACCAAGTTCCACACACACACACACACACACACACACACACACATATATATATATATATATATATATATATATATATATATATATGGAACAGGGTAAAATAATATATTATGAAGTGAATAGTTCATGATATTCTTTACTTTAGTATTTTAACAGTGAAATATACTCGACTACTGGTAATTTAATGGGTCATCGAGCTACAAAGTTCAATTTAATGATGAGTGCGTTATGGAGCGAGATAAAACGACTAAGAACTAGGGTGTAATGGAAGTAATGTTGCTTCCAGTCTATCCAATTGGGCCGTATAGAATTTCCTACTAAAATTCATTTAGTATTTTACGCTTCATTTTTACTGTGTTACAGATCATCTCAAATCTTAGCTTACTCAAATATTAAAGATATGTCAAATCATATTATGTCGTCATTTGACATCTATAATGACAAATGGGTTCACCACAAGATTTCTATCTTAACATGAAAACATACCAGTAGTCTATCACGAGAACATTGGTGCTTTCAACTATATAAGTGAAGTTAACATTAAACCTAACAATTCAAATCTAAATATTACCATCAGTTTCACAGGCGACAGATTTAATTCTGAATGTACTCCACGTACATCAGGGGTATCTCCTTCCTGCAAATATTTATGCAATTTTATGGATTAGTTAATGAATGAAGACGACTGTCTTCTGGGATAATGTGCCGTGTAGCCTGGTAGAAACTAAAAGGTTTCAGATGTGCTACCTGCCTAATCGTCCTGATGATGAAGGCAGTAAATACCTCTAAAACGTCTAGTAATTCAATTCCTACCAGAATGCACGGCGCAACGTCACAGAAGATAAAGACCTTTATACTCGCCACCATCAGAACCTGCAATCTCACATAGTTAATGAATGTAATTGAAATACAGGTCACGACAGTGAGAGAAGTTTGTTTTGAAGGGAAGAAATCTGAACTTTATGCTGCTTCTAGCTGAAGACGCAACATGAAATGCTGCTCACCCCCACTTGCGATTGCTTAATGTTGCCATCCCTACGACTCCCACTCTAAGTACAATATAAAAGCAGCGTGAACGCTTGCCAAGCCGAGAAGAAAAAAGTACAAAAGGAGAATTGTGCTTGCCGTATCTAGGGCAAGTGCAGCTTCTATTTCCCTACGAGAGCAATCTAACCCACGGCCCGTCTTTTAAGCATCGTCACCGGCAGTTAAACAGCAACAACAGCCAGGCCGTGTGCCCTGTACAGTCCATCCTGTCACGAATCTCAGCCAAATGCCTTAAAGGCCTGGCTCTGTTCAGGGCTGTAAAACTGCTTCATCTTCGCTAGCCAGCCAACAAAGCGTACTAGTATGGAACACAACTGTTATCTCAGGGAGGAATGTGTTCAGGGTTATAAAATGCTTACCTTATTTCTCTCAGGCAGATAACTTCACATTCTGTTGTGATAACACCCAGATTCATGAGCCCACCAATGGGTCTCATGAGTCTGTATCCCACGTTCGAAAATCTGACGGTTCATACTATCAAAGTTCGTGATTTTCTTCTGCTCCTCCAGCTTATTGTAGCATTATTGAAATTACGTTCTTGCGTGATGTGAGATACTGGTTTGAAATCCCGGAAGGAGGATTAGTTACTAACCTGACTGAAATCTTTCAGATTTTTCTCGGAAATTTCAGGAAAAGGCCGGAGGCAAGGTTACCTTAGTTTTGGGACCGGATCGTTTGCCGTACATCCGCCGATTAGTTCAATCACGCTAGGATGTTTCAAATCTAGACCAACATAATTTCAGCATTGTTTTGCAGTAACTATATAAATAAACGACCCAAAAACAAATTAATGGACATGACATGACATGACATAACATCTTCTTAATATATGCGAATAATCTAAACTTTTCTCACCATTTTTGTTAAAAGAAAAAAGTAGGTGTGATATTTTAAATTATGGCAAATGTAGGCACACATTCTTCGTACACCGGTGGGTACGAAGACTCAGACATATGAAAAAAACAATGTTACCTGAAAGACTAGACACAAACTCATATTTCATATCGTCAATACAGACCTAGCAACAGAGGTTATGTTCCTGCTGTGCACGCTATATTTATGCCGCGTTGTCTACTCAAAAACAAAAACAAAAACAAAAACAAAAAAACGACTGTTACTTGGATTGTACGCTGAACTGCAGAGGGCTAGCCAGAATTAGTTACTGGCTTTAATGCTGAGTACGCCTTTGAAGCCGGTGGTTTCGTATTAATTTTTTCACCTGAATAAACTAGAATCGTATTTATGAGATACAAGGAAAGAAATAGAAGAACTCTAAGACAAGTAGAAATCCATACAATCAACCCATAATCGATCAAAAGCCAGACCTATAACACTGCGATGAATTCGAAATTAATTTCTAGACGGCTGACATGTGGATACATTAGAATGATCTGAGGCAGTATTCCGCAACCATGAACTGTTGAAGCCAGAAGCTGGAATAAGTTTTGTAACACAACAGGCTGTAGGCTATTTGAACTCCGGTAAGCGTTGTGAACATGTAAAGGAAACAGTAAGACAATAAACTGAGCAGAAGGCAAGACTGTTTGTTACAGAGCCCTTGTTAATTAGAGTAATCGGAAAACTTGACATTTTTCGTAAAATAGATGAGAATGAAATATTCACTTTTGTCACTTTTCTGTATTTCAGCTTATGAAGGAATTTCTTAAACTCCGGCTGTACCAAAATCTCACGGAATGGAGCCAAAGCAGCCTATCCGACGTTCCCATGACGATGAGAGGAGAAAAATGTCAATGATATACGACTACAAAGATTGCAATAATTCTTGGCGCTGCCATTGAAGACGCTGAGAGGCGACGAGTTATGCTGAAAGGAGGGGTAGAAGAGCAAAATTTTCTACAATAAATAAATGTGGAGTGAAAGTTATTTTATCACAGCAGTAAACAATTCCCGAATTAGCTCATGAGCAAAATTGTCTATTTCAGTGTGACAAATCATCTTTAGTTTACTCAGTATCTTAAGGACAGAGATATAAATTTGAACAGAACTTACTTCATAATAACGTCAATAATCAGATTTCTGAATCATAAAAATGCTCACTGTAACGCACAGTTTCTGTGTGTGACACGTGACACTCCTGTGGATCGCATGACAACGAGACGGTCTACAATTATATTCCAAATCACAGGCCTATGCTGTACGATGTTTTCGTTGATATTATATTATTAGTCTATTGTTACGAAAAGTCTTTATTTATATACACGTCCATATTACGTGTGAAAACAAAATAACATTTCTGTGAGAAGTCATCTCTGTCCGCGAGATGTTCCGATGTGCGGGGATTTCTGGGCGGGAGGACCGACTTGGCACTTCGCCCTGGTACGGGTCTCTTCTTACTCAGCTAAAATTGACGTCGGTCCCAGTTTTGGTCCAACTGTAATGCGTGTGGCAGGCAGACCGAACAGACGAGGAACCCCCCCCCCCCCCCAGAGCTCTACAATTGCAGCGGTGATGCCACACCAGTATGTAGAAACTCACGGCACTGAAGAAGCATTACATGAAACAGAGGCAGCGCAACGTAACATTTGCCAAGACCACACACTAAACAAATTAAATTAAATTAATATTCGCATCATGACAGAAGCAAATTAGCAGTCGGCATTATCCGAGTGGAACAATTAAAATAATAAAGCCTGTCATGGTTTGAAGAGAACAACAGTCCAAATTATTTAATTCATCGACCTATAAAATTCTATAGTCTCGTAACAAATAACAAAGCAGTGCTGTATTACTCTTACCTGAACCAAATCCGCAAATTGGTAGACTTTTCCATACATAAAAAATTCAGCATATCATAAACAGAACGAATATTGGACGCCACAGTTTAGTTTCAACGCGAAGAACGTTATAGATGGATATAATGTTCAATTTGATGGTCGTTTTAATGTGTAAAAAACCAAAATTCATTAACGTTAAGAGAATAAGGGTTACGATAACCGATGAACATGTCTTTATTCTTAATACATGAATCTAAAACACTGCTTCGTTTCTTAAATATTTCTCGTATCTTCATCAAAATACTGAACAGAGTTCTTGCCCATACCTTACTATATAGCCTACTGCATAATAAATGCCCCCTTTCTCTTCCTCTTAAAATCGGAAGCTCTTCTTTTTCACATTCATCCTCATCTCCCGTGTTCTCCAAACGCAGATTCTACATATTTAAAGCCTATCTTTTCTTCTCTTTGCTGTTATTTACCACTTTTCCTGTATCATACAAATTCGTTCTTCTTAGAAAAGCAAGATGTACCTCACAAATTATTCTCTTTTCTATTTGTGATTTACTTCGCTCACTTCAACCCTTTAAATAAGAACAGTTTAACGATTTCTTATACAATTTCTCAGGACTTATTCATTGTGGACAATACACTCTATGGCACACAGTGACACTTTTATACATACCTATAACGTATCATTTAGTATCACATAATTAAAACAATGCGTTATTCTTTGTAATCTGAATTCAAATCCGAAGGTAATAAACAGATTCCCTAGTTATCGTCGTTTCAACTTCACACAGAGGGGAAATAAGTGTGTGCGTTAATTACAATGCCTTTATTATTTCTCAAAAGAGTGGACAAGGCAGGTGACGGTCTGACAATACGCCGTTAAGAGAACGCAAAAGAGTTGACCTCACACTTATAAGCACAGAAAATTGCGTAGTTTATTTCAAGAAGGTATTACAGTGTATACAAACTGCCTATTGGCTCAAACTGTTACATACAAGGCAGTATTCTTTACGGAAGAAAGGATTATGAAATTAATGCTCAACATCATCCACTTAATAAAATCCTTATGCTCACCAACATAAATTACCGATCTGAGGAATAACACGCCCGATCACCATTTGAAATCCGTTTTCCTGAGATTTATGTGAGCTTCGTAGGTCGCCCCAGGTTAATTTTCAGCCTTGAAATCCATTCCGATTACAACACTCATAAGTTCTGATTTATACTTTTACAACTCTCTTTCGACGATAGGTATCAGAAAGTCACAGTAACTTTAACTAAAGTGAAAAACAATCTAATAATTTAGCCTACAGTAACAGAGTTATTTTGGGAACTTCAAATACTTTTACAGCGAAAATATATTACTAAGCCAGTCTCCAAAACGTAGTAAATTCTAGAAATGTATTTTTTAATTTGTATATTGGTGACATTTTAAACAAAAGATAACAGATCATTTTCAACCGAAATTTAATGACAACTAATACATCAGGGTCAAGAACATTTAGAATAGTATGACCACTCGGTGTAGCAACTCAGAATACCTATATTTAGTCTGAATTATTTTCAGGCAGATTTGATATAAAAGAGTCATGTATAATTGACACACAAAGGTAGTACGAGGAAATACGCGCGATTGATTATTCCAAGATTTGCTTGAATGAGCATACTAATTTATGTATCTATCCGCTAGGTACTCCTAAGACACGATTGGTTAATTACGATACTACCACTATTTAGAAGTTTCTTCTTAGAAAATACAGTTGGATTTGATCCACGATCTCCACTGGGAAAGCTTTAAATTCAGCCCTGATGACAGAGGCAGTATAGCCCTCTAAAACGTCGGCAACAAGCCAACTTCTACAGGTGCCAGCACCCAAAAGCAGGATCGCCATCAATAAATTCTTATTAATAAGACCCCTTGGATGATGAATCAGATCGCTAAAAAGATTTAACATCACATGGCAACACAAGAAATTACTATTCCCCGAGGGATTTCAAACCCACGACCACACGGTTCTTAGGTCTTAGACCGCGTGACAAATAAGCTAAGAAAAAACTAAATTTTAACAGGCATTAGTTGGTACACTCGGGCAAAATTCCGTTACCTATATCGTCAGTGTATTGGTAATCGATAGACCAGCCATTAATATATATATATATATATATATATATATATATATATATTGCCGTCACATTATGAGGCTAAGGGCATAATTTGGACGTAAATGTCTTATTTTCGAGTGATAAACTCCGCAGTTGGCGTGTCTCAATATTCATTACTGACATTAACATGAGCTATATCGAATGGAAGGGAATGAACTTCTGTCAATTCTGCAGGTTCAAATTTCTGTATATGATATAAAATGCAGAATGGAGTTTTCACTAAATGATGTCCTGTTTTCTTATATAAAATTTTGTTTCATTTAGTGTATATAGGCTACGCTTATTTAAAACAGAATAATCTGGTCTTGCAGTATGTATCGATTTCCCTGATTTTCTTTTCCAGAAAGAATAAGAACTGTTGCCTTCGTACTCTAAGATATATCACGACTACTTCTCGCCCTCTGCTTTTCGATCTAAAATCGTCATCATACCAGCTCAGAGCAGAGGACAGTACTTCATTTCTTACCCACACACTATCTGATACCTAGTAATAAAATAATCCCTTTACGTCGCAACATAATTAGCCTAAACGAATTTTAACAAAATAATTCTTCGATATCAGATTTAGTTGGAGAAGTTTAAGAAAATTTGGCACAATTTTTGTAATAGGAATAACGTTTAGGAGTTCACGTTTTCACAGGAAGATATAATTTTCGGGGTATTCGTCGATGTCCTGAAGCCGTGTAGCAGGGGAAAGAAGTTTGTGAACTTGCAGAGGAATATATTGCCTCAATCGTCACTTCTACCTTGAAGAAATAGACAGTAGGTTTCTCTGAAATTTCATGAACATTTTACGCGGTGATAGAACCGAAAACAACATACCCCCAAAAGTAATACTTTTACGAAAATATCATTATAATTTATATTAGGTATACTTGCACCAAAATACAAATTTACATGTAATATAAATTCAATTGAGAGAACTGTAGTATAGTGTCAGGTATAGTTCATTGTTCTGGTGTAGTTAAGGGGGCCGCCATGGATTAGATCACATACCTTTTTTATGACGACTAATAAAATTACTCCAGTCGCAGGTATTAGTGTAGTTTGTGGCTTCCATCATGAAACTTCATCCACATTCGTATATAAAATAAAAAAAATAAAAAATAAAAGCTAATAAACTTATCGTTTTGGAAGTATTACACCAAAGCAGAACACGCCCACTCCTCAATCTGTAATCATTTTCGGAATATCACACGTTCGAATTTCTGCTCGAAGACCTACCTTACCGAGGTCAGGAGGTTAATGTTCCGTAGTTCATGTAACCTCAAAATGGGTTTGTTCATCTTCGTCACTTCTATTATACACCACTCATATTGTCATTAAAAGCTAGGAAGTAAGTGCAGTTAGTAAGATTTCATTAAATAACCAATACACTCACAACAAAATGAAGTTATACATTCTTACAAATTTTCTAAGGAGAATAGGACAGCTACAAATTACAATAGGCAACTTCTTAATTACATTTTTTACGCTTTACTGCGTATACAATTACATCACGAGCAATGCTACGGAACAGCATACTCGTTAAATGTGGATATTAATCATATGAATCCCGAGCGCCTAAAATACGAAAGATACATAGAGTGACGAATTTCAGGGCCCCTTCTACCATGACACATTTTGTTCTTGATGATTATTAAAAAAGAAGAGGGAGAAATGTGTAACAATTTTCTACCATTTCTCATGAGAATATGATTAATCAAATGAGTAGGCCTACTTCACAATTTCCTGCATAATAAAAGTTACAAGCGGACGATGAAATTGTGATAAATTGTGTTTTTAGAACTTTCAGTAATTGTTGGATCGCAACGGCGGAAGTTAGATAGAATATTCTTACAACGACGAAAAGCGACCAAAGGAACAAATTCTGATTTAAAATTCTTTATTAATGAAAATTGTGTTAGTCATAACGATTTTAGCCTGTTTTATTACAAATTTTTATTAAAGCTGTAGGGAAAACATGACGTGACCTCTGTTTTCTCAAAATTGAATTTAGCGTAAAAAAGTCTCGGTAATACAAACGTTACGATTAATGCAGATATTTAGCCGATATAGACAGGCTTTCCTCGTAGTTCCCCCGTTACCCCTGCTTCGAACGTCCTAATAATTCATCGTAAACCCCGTTACATTAAGCACCTAGGTATCTCGTTACGTGTTCTGAAAACATCGGTTCAGACCTTGGTCTTCATTGAGGTTTTGACTAGTCCCTGCAAAAGAATTTCGGGATAATGCGGCTTAAGAATCTGTCTCAATTATGTACAACTAATATTCTAGACTTCTTTCCGTCATTTAAGTTATAAAATAATAAAATTACTTTTCGGAACTTTGATTCTGCTTCCGTCCTCAGGTAGGAAATGAGAAAGAGAAGAGAAGCCTAACTGTTGGGCGCCCTGATTACGCTAACCTCAATTCAGGTCTAATATTCTGTTGTAAATCAACAGAAGGAAAAGACAAAACCAGTCACACACAACTTTACTGAGCTAGACACAGTAGCAGTGCAACGGAGGTTGAGAAAATAATGATAATGATGAAGATAACAGGGAAATGAACTACAGCATATTTCGCAGACTGCGTATGGACCTATTCGATTTTCCTCCTTCAGCAAATAACTGTTTTCTGCAAAACTACGCTGGACTAAGAGTTTGCTGAAGCTACTCCCTCTTCTTCAGCATAAGGATCAGTAGCGGGTTCTTGCACACACGGAAGTGGACCTCCGGGTGACATAGCAGATAGGATTACTTAATCAGTTGAGCGACTATTAGCTTCTCAGAAATGACTCTGGTTTATTTACTTAGTTAAACAGCTGTGTGCATATTTCTTGGCGGGATATGGATTCATTATTTTCAAGAATTTCTACTTAGGTCTGCTAACTTAAGTCTTCGTGCGGCAGAGTCCTTATTGAAAAGCTATTAGTGGGTTCAACTAGTCAAGATATCTCCTGACTTTTATAAAACGTAAGGGCCATTAAAATTTTCATAGGATCCCGTGCCTAATCCTTATCCTTGCCTAAGATTAATTTTAATGCTATCCTCCCGGCTACGCCCAGATATTCTAAGCGGTATCTTCCATTCAAGTTCTACAACAAGGTTTTTCATGCGTTTCTTATCTACCATATGTGCGCTACATGCCCAGCGCATATCTCCATTTTATTATACAGTAATACGTTTATTTTAAATCTCCTGAGTTGGTCAAGTTACTTGGGAGACTAGAGTATCAAGGATAATATATAGCCGACATTTATAATAATAAAATAATAAATTCCACCAATTTATGCCCATATGTTTAGTATTGCAAAGCCCTATGAGCAGTTCCGACGCTGAAAACTTGCGCATAATATTGCTTTGTAAACACCATGTAGAAAACTGCGCTTGAAATGATGCAGTATGATATTTCATGTTAAGACTTTCCGGTAATCCGGCTTCCAATCCATGTCAATCTTGCTATTTTGTTGATCCTCAGGTTTCCTAATTTTTTAAAGAGTTTATGACTAAAATTCAATGAGTTACATGAGATCTCTTTTAATAAATCTCGAAAATGGTAAATGGGACGTTAAACTACAGAAGATACAATACCTAAATCAATAACTAAGCGTTGACTCACTATTGCTCTCTACCTAGAAATTTACAATGCACGATACAAACTTTGCAAACGAATCTAACAGTGGAAAATTATGGCACGTTCCCAACTACCGACTTCTGACAGCACATTTCTGCATGCGTACCTATTATTTATCTGTCGAAAATGTAACTTGAAGGCATTTTAGGGTGCAATGTTTCATGTCTGACGCTTTCTACACAAAATTACTCTCATCCGAGTAATTGATTCATCTGTTTATGTAATTCAAACACAAACTTTTGCTTCAATATATCAACATTACCTGCCACATCTACAAGAAATATTTTTATGCTCAACCGACACTCCACTATAACAAACAAGTTTCACCCTTTTATAATCAAGTGTAATCATGGTTGCATATGTGAAAACAAGTTTAATTTACAGACAGACATAATTCGTGAAATTGAAATCGATTGTATTACACGTTCCATATTTTCCAGCTCCAATATAAACCCTCATATATGGCGAGTAATCCGTGATCCTATATTTAAATACATATTTTGTAATAGATTTTGTAATTGGAATTTGTACTTCCTCGTACGGTTTATCGGTATGCTCTTGCGCAGTATTTATTAACTGTATCTGGATTTTATATTCCTACCTGTACCCAACCAGGAATAGTTACCTATGTTGAACAAACACCTTCATCTCTATGTATTATTAACTGCTCTTCTAGCAGCTGCAGAATAGTTTGGCAGATAAAACACTACAGACTATGCTTTCACTGTACTTTACGTCCCATATAATTCGCCGTGTTAAAAGAAGATGGCTCAATATAATGCAGGAAGTCTCTTAAGTTAAATGTACGACAGAAACAATCTGTAAAATTTACGTTGTTCTCTCTGGCAAATCGCTCTATGACTCTTGTCACCGACATCACTGAGTGGACTGAACATAAGAAATGTTTCTACACCCAACCGCAGTTCATACAAACTTAATTTATGAACGGAAACACGGGCTGTTAATGCAGGTACCAATGGCATTAAACGCTGTCCTAATATGAGTTACAATAACTTGCCTTCTAGCAGAAAAAACAGCTGACATTCAACGGGGAATGGTATCTTTCACATTTTAATCTCTTATTCACTTTATTTATTTCCTTTGTCCCATTCGTACGTTATTTCCTTTATAAGTTTTTCCGAAAGATGACCAATGATAGCAGCGTTTGTAAAACAAAACCTTCCGCCATTAGGGTTCATACTGTTAACTTTATCAGTCATGCATAACACATACAAATAGTCATCAATAGTATCTTACTTTTTGTGCATATATATCCACAGGCTATAGTATACCCACATACACACCGTCGTCTTAAAAGTGTATTAATTACATGTTAACAATATTCAAAAATAAATGTTATTTTAAAAACCAACTCGCTTTAAGTGCGCACTGCGTCTGGCAAAAAAAGTAATTAAATCACTCGTTCGAATCTAGTTCTGTGTGTAAGCGATGTTTACGTTGTCTCACAGTGATCCACCGTCATGAAAAAATTTCTGCCTACTGCTGCCTATTATTACAGAAATTAGAAACAGTATTTGTCATAAGCCATGCTTTTGTACCATCCTTATTTATCACTGCTAATATTCGTCGCAAGATATTGTATCGACCGTCAGTCGCCCTAAAGATGAAGGCAGTAAGTGCCTCTCAAACATGTCAATATGTCTCGTTTTGATGTGTAAAGGAATCAAATTAAATTCTAATATACCTATTCTCTTTCACTTTATAAGAATTGCAAATGAATAAATTTGTATACGTGCCAAATAAGGAAGCCCTGATGACGGAGGCAGTATGACCTCTGAAACGTTGGTAAACATCGACCAGACTACACAGCGCAACAACCCAGAAGACATAAATCTTCATACTAAGAATCGTCCTGATGACGGAGGCAGTATGACCTCTGAAACGTTGATTAACATCGACCAGACTACACAGCGCAACAACCCAGAAGACAGAAATCTTCATACTAAGAATCGTCCTGATGACGGAGGCAGTATGACCTCTGAAACGTTGATTAACATCGACCAGACTACACAGCGCAACAACCCAGAAGACAGAAATCTTCATACTAAGAATCGTCCTGATGACGGAGGCAGTATGACCTCTGAAACGTTGGTAAACATCGACCAGACTACACAGCGCAACAACCCAGAAGACAGAAATCTTCATACTAAGAATCGTCCTGATGACGGAGGCAGTATGACCTCTGAAACGTTGGTTAACATCGATCAGACTACACAGCGCAGCAACCCGGAAGACAGAAATCTTCATACTCATCGCCCTGATGACGGAGGCAGTATGACCTCTGAAACGTCGGTTAACATCTACCAGACTACACAGCGCAAGAACCCAGAAGACAGAAATCTTCATACTAAGAATCGTCCTGATGACGGAGGCAGTATGACCTCTGAAACGTTGATTAACATCGACCAGAGTACACAGCGCAACAACCCAGAAAACAGAAATCTTTATACTCACCGCTGTGAAAACCTCAAATCTTACAAGTATAAGGTGCTGTGTCTTGAATTACTCAAATTCACACTTGAATCTCTGTTACCTAATCAATCGGTTGTCCAATTAACATCAGCGACGGTTCACGCAAACCCAGTCGTGATTATACAATGCAAAACCGAAACATGTTTCATTTTGTCAGACGACTGAACTATTTTAAATGGTGACCGAATTATTAGGGAACACGGGACACTGCGTCTTGGCACAAGCCCACAAGTTTGAATCAGCCCCAAGCTCACTACGTCAGAACAAAGCTCCGTGTTTGTACCTACCGCACACTTTGGGTTCATCACTCCAATTACCACACAACCTTCAGGTAAATTCAAGGAATTTATTCATTACTGAGGAGTGTAAATTGAGTTCCAACTATCATCAACGCTTCTCTACTACCACAGTAGAATTATGCCCATAAAACAAACCGACAAGTCAGTCAATAACAGACTAGCTTTATCAAAGCGCTTCTCATTAGTTCCAGCAAATATGCTGTGTATATCAATGTGTAATGCAGTGCGCGCTCAAAACACTTCACATACGCAACGTTAGACACTGTATCCAATAATAAGCCTGGGCAGAGTAGCAACTACAAAACGTGGTTAGTCGTTATGGCTCTCACTCTAAAGGGAAGAAGGTAAGGACGAAAATTGGATTCGACTGTTTCAGGGCAGGGTTTAGTGGCTGACTTTTAGTTGCATTAGCAAGCGTTTTCAAATGAAATGCTACAATTTACGATACAAATAACAAGCTACTTAAGAAAGCATCCGTTCTCCGTCATGCTTTACTTAAAGTAAACGCAAATTAAATAAATAAAATCTTCTCGGGCGATCAGCCGCTTCAACGGTTCTGATGTGACTGGATACCTCGTAAGTCACCTGTGTATACACAGTCACATTAGAACCCTGATGATGGGGACAGAGTTGGTTCCCGAAACGTCGGTTTACTACGGTATCAGTTGACGCGGTTGATTGCCCGAGAAGATTTTATTGATTGTACTCGACGCTAAAGTCTCAAATTCTATGTAAATAAAATAATTTGTTTAGTTATGAAAAAACTTATGAGTGCATCTTAGATAAGCAATAAAGATTTACTCCAAGTGAAAGACCTATCAGGTTGAAACAACTGTGAATGCAGATGACGTAGCAGTAATAAAACTAGTGTTTGCCGCCTAGCACCAAGATACAGAGTGAATAAAACGAAATGAGAAACGGATAATTGTATAAAATAATTACGCCTGTATTCTATTATAATGAAGATTTGCTTGAACTTCGGAGCTGAAACAGCAGTCTGGGCTCGAACTGTAACCAGATAGTAGCACAGAAATTGTAAACAACATCCCGAAATAGTACGCGCAGATTTTCGGTATTCTTGTAAGTTCATAACCAAATTTCCGTAAGACAATTTTCTCATTACACTCGTGGAGAAGCTTGAAGTAGAAATAATTCATTTCCTATTTTTAACAAGTTAATGTCCCCTTAGTGATGACGTTTTCTTTTAATACGCTCATACATATTGCACTTTGGTCTATTTGTATTTATGACGACATTGTAAGCAATCGTGGACGGAGTCAAAATGGATTTTGTGGCTTCCGGTGGAGACTACGTCATGTTTGGTTTTAATACACTCAACTAGCTGATGTTCCAACTCTCATACATTGCTTGGGGTTGCTATTTATAATCGACGAACCACTGGGCTCATGATTTCTCTCAACTACACAAATCTCAATTCGGTTCTTAGAAAATGCATTCCTTGTTACTGATTTTACGCTCTTCCAGTTACAATAAAAGTAAGTTTATATTTCCTTATGAGAGCTATTCCACATACATAGATTTCAGAATTAAGAAATTCTTCAGATATTTCCCTGTACCTAATCCCATAAACTTTCTCACTCTACGAATTACGCAGATATCTTATGTTTAAACACGACCTTTTTTCAGTCTGGTCATCAACTGTAGGCCTGTAGGCCTGTACATGGGACTTCAGAGAAACTAGGGGTTTATGTTTACACAGGTTAACAAAAGTTTCTTTTAAACAACTATTTAAACAGTAGATACGCGATGTTGGTTTATTATAGCAGATCTAAACGAAAATACAATGTAGGCTACGTTAGTGCTAAATGTTTTCAACTAGAAGAACGAATTTTTAATACACCTGTCTCATTAACACAAAAGTTGTATTTGAAAGAACTTAGGCTAATATTAAGAAGGATAAGAGAGCTGGGTAAACGTAAAATACGTTCCTACTGATAAGTTTATGTTTTCTGTAGGTGATGTCTGTAGCGATGTAGGTAGTAATATGGCAAACTATGACATTCACCGGTTCTTCAACGTCTCATTCTAATTCGGAAGGTCCGTATGCATCCTAAGTTCAGATACAAAACCCGAATTGTTCCCTATTGATTTTAGATTACGTAATGACTCTTATTCATCTGAAAATATATACGTACGTATCGTCGAATGAAAAAGTATATGGGATATGAAAGAATATGGTCGTCACCTGTTTTAAACTACCAGGCATTTCCATCGAGGGGCTAAGGAAATACACGAAGAATGTCAGTGAGGAGGGCTGGGCTCCGGGCCAAGATTCAGATCTGGAACTTTCTAATAAGAATCAGAGTCGATAACAATCAACCACGACGTTCAGTCTTGAGTGCCCGTTTTGGGACTGTCGGCTACAATATCGGCTATAAAATTCTATCGTTCAGTGGTATCCACTCTAAAGTTTGTCTAGCTTCTATGCGATCATAACTGGCCTATATAGTGCAGAAATTAAACTATGAACATCGTTATTTCCTTGTTTGGTAACCGTTTGGAACATAAAGTTAATCACTGTTCAGAGCGACGACTGAAAACAAGAACCGGAAAAATGCATTCATAAAATTGTCATAATACAGAGATCTAGATAATTTAATTCATTCAGAACAGTTCATTTAATAAAAATATGGAAGATTTAAGAGCTCTTTCACTAGTTTCTATATAAGATCGTCGAGACAGTGCATTATATAAGAACTTCATGCACGGTTTATGCACCGGATTAGCAGAATTTGCATATACATCAGCGTCATACCTGTGTCAGTTTTAACTGTATTTAGAATAGGACTAAACTGGAATGTTAGCGATTATGATATTCACACAAAACTCCATGTTCTGAGTGAAGCTAAAGCCCATACCCGAGACAGCTGAGTTAGGAAGCAAAATGTATAACGTTCTCCGTCCCTCATATACGAGGTGCGTATAACGTTATCCATCTGAATAATACTTAGCACAATTTATTATTAACACATCAGTAACTGTCTATTTCCATTAAGGTATATTTATACAATAATACAAAATACAGACTTTTAATACAGCAAGACCTAACTTCGTATGACGTAACTGAATAATGCCACAAAACTTATGTAAAAATACATTAAAGAAAGTTGTAAGACATTTAAAATGAAATACAGTCTCTGTTACTTTCTGTCTTATACCATTTATTACGTCAAAGTTATTATGATCTGTGACATGTAACATAATTAAAATTTCCTCAACACAAGAGCTTCAAAATCATCAGAAATTAGATTACGTTAATAAGACACCGTGTGATTAATATTGCTGATCGGAATTTTCTCGGAAACACAGTACACATTACTACAACAATGCATGCTTTAGTGATAACTTCAATAAATAAAACACCAATTTTCCTGCTGAATTTAAAGTTATAGTTTTTCGATAAGAATAAGGACCACAGATCCTAAGATTTTATGACATTCTGATGGTAGAAAGTTACCCAATCTTTTCTCTACACAATTGTTGACGAAGGAGTTCAAACGCTAAGAGACTAGTAAATTCTACTCAGCGGAGGACATTCCCGGGCAACTACATATATCTTGGAATTAATGTCAACTTGTTAGACAAAACATTCCCCTTTTGGTATTTGCAGGAGAGCAGGAAGTATTAGTAACACAGTAGCTGCACGGGGCGCAATATTGCATTGGCAAGGGAGAAAACCCTCAATTGCCTTGTATTTAATTCCTTTGATGTGTATCTGCATACAGAAACACATAAACATCGCCTTTTATACAGTCTGAAGATCAAATTCTAGTACCGTAAGAACGTTTTAACCCATACTTTCAATCTAAATTCAAGGACCTTCAGGAACATCCTAGAAGAAGATGACGGTTGACTTCTGAGCCGTAGCGCAATATAGTCTGGTAGAAGTTTACCTAAGTTTCAGAGGTCCCTGCTGCCTCCACTATCGTCTTGGAGATGGAGGCAACAAGGCAGTAACTTAAAATTCTACTTATCCCAAAAGATGATTCCTCTCCCGAAACACAACGAACAACAGATTTACATGACTGTACTAAGTAACTTTAATCACTGTAAAATTTTACGTATGGTATTCTTAAGTGACTGTTAATATCACGTGTCGTCCGTATATAAAGGACAGATTCTGTTTACTACTATGTAAGCTGATATTAAATGTGTCAAAACGCTATGAATATTTTTCAAGCTTATAAAGAATCATGCATGTAACATTTACATTATGATTCTTAGGTCTTAGTGATACGGGGAATTTGCTTTACTTTATTCCCATAATCTGCAGTCACTGCATATAAGATTACTGTATAAGAATAAGTAATAAATAACATATTCCAAAGTTCATTATCGGTCCTTAGAAGTGTTCTATGGGAATATAAATAAAAACAATATCAGTAGTGCCTATCCACCAGACTGCACGTTCCACCTACACATACACAGAAAATCTGGACGTCACAGTCTTTAGGAAATACAAGCCAACCACCAACAAATTAATTTAATATGCTCCTTCAACTATGAAGATGAGGCATTTAACACAAACCGCAGAAAAACTAAGGATATTAATTAATTTCATCTTCGTTCAGATTAGACTACTCTAACCACATTCGAAAATGGCAAGACAAATCTCACGTTTACTGTGATAAAAGTATGATCAGATGGAAACGTATTTAAATCGTCATAAACAAATATATTTTGTGTCCCTACTGCCGCCAAACCTAATAACGATTCAACGACGCATTCACTAGTATTAAGAAACTGAAACTGAGCGAGATAAAGCCTGGAAGGCAATCAAATATGTCCATACGAGCAATGCCGTGGTATCCTGTGTAAATTCTAAGCAAACTCTGGGATATTACCTAGAAACAGAATACGTCAATACCACAATTTATTTGGGGTATTGAACTCACAGGTATATTAGTACCATCCATACCGGTCTGAACCTCGAAGTTTCATTGGGCGTTTTATGATACATCGCGTTGCTGGTTTATCGTTAGACTAGTTAAAATAACCAGGCTAAAATAATAACTATAATCTTCTTTATACTTGTTGTATTTCTCTGCTGTTAATGAAGTGAGATTCAGGTAGTAAAGTTAATCATAAAAGTGAGGATTATGATACGGATATGACAGGACTTTAACTAGAAATGAACACGAGCTACATTATATTTCCGTTGAAACACGTCGTTATAAAAGCGAGGCTAATTACAGCAAAAATCTCAGTTAGGTAAACGAGATAAGAGTTACAAGCGCTTCCTCAGACAAAAACAAATTAAAGCATAGAAGCAGTATATGAAATAGCAGACAAAATTACGATCTCAATAAATGCATTAAGTTTATTAGGCTATAATATAAGCTGTAACTTTAAATGACTTAAGTGAGTTAAGAGCAATAATAAATTATTAGTCATTTCAATCTCATCCTTGACTACAAGCCGTTTGCTATTTTTGCTTAGTACTGTTACTGTGAGACGTACTGCTATACCGAAACGTCAAGAGGCGTTCAGTGGCGTTGGATGCTAAAATAAGAGGGCACAGCGTGTTTGAATGTCGGAAGATGCCATAGAAACACTTGAAACCCACAAATACTAGAAAAGGAGCGAAGTAATAGGACCTATTATTCTAAAATGTTTTATGTCTCTGCAGCTCCTCAGACATGAAAAAGGCGCTGTGTAATGGCAGGGGTCATATTGAAGACAAGCGAAGGGCGGATTGTGTATTTACTGGCATTCTGAAAAAAAAACATATATCGGGAAAGAAACTCTGAATAAAAATCAATACCGAAAGCCACTTTGCCAATGCTTCGTAAAGCGGTAAACCTAAGGCAATATTCTATACATATGTCAAAAGTTAATGCCGCAAGCCTCTAATACACTGAAGGTGTGTTTTAATGGAAGAAAAATGTAGGTGACAGTGAGATAAAAATTCTACTCAAAAAATATAAGCTTTGAAACATGATGTGTTGTTATAATATCTCTTCATCTTTCGGATACCAAACTCAGTTTCCTTGGGCGACTTAATCCCCCGATGCCAAAGTACCGATAACATATGGCAAATCAATTTTCAGTCGGAGATTTTACGCGGAATACAAGAAAATTAAAAACTACACCCTACAATCAATAATTTTGAGGTCTTAGATTTATTGTTAATTCTATATAATTTCCTAATGCGAGACAGAAGCGGTAACCACAGCATTCAAACGATGGCTTTGATATGTTTACTTGAACTTTATTTATAGAAAGTGGGCTACATGATTTGCCGTTTCAAATCCGAAGGTACTGCAATTTCTGGTATATTTATAATAACGCAGTAAAAGATAAAGTTGCTAATATCCAAAGTAGTCTATGTACGCATCACATATTCCAAATTATTTTTTTTATTGTTATAATTTCGGAGAGAAAAGTAAATATGAGTAGCTACGCAATTAAACATTTTACAGATGAATTGCAATTCATCATCACTCCATGCGAAGATCATTTATAACGATGACGAACTCACTAGGACGTTAAACGGAATATGCATTATCAATATGACAATCACAGAGCGATCGCTGCAGCTGCATATTATGTAATACCGTGATATTGGATGTCAGCATAAAATTAGATTAGCTGTTGTCCATGTACTGTTGGACAAGTACAAGCGATTTCACTCAGCGCTCTGACGTAACAGGTAGATAAATATAACTTCATGACACCCCTGTAATAAATCGTCCTATGTATTACATTGTAGAAATTATTACAATTATAATTAAAGCACGTATCCCGCCAATTTGAAGGAAATTTGTGATACAGGTAGGAACAATTAATTAGGTTTTAAACGGTGCCTTAAAACGCATAGCAGCCTAATTGCAACAGGAAGTGTTTAATGCAGCTACAACTTCCAAAGGTAACACAGAACAGTCCATCAAAAGTAATACATTAATGTAAAATCTCTTTCGTTTCGATTTCATAATTATACAGCAGAGCTGTACGTCTTATTATCCCATCTCTGATTATAACGCTAATAACACAGAAACAAGCTAATGTTCCTGAAATTTATATTCACAAGGCAGAAATTTGATCTGGAGAAATAACTACACAGCTAAACGCAAACTTCATTTCAAAGTCTGAGACTTGAAAGTTAAAGTCGCCGTACGATTATGTTGTAGGCATATGAAACTGACTGTACAGTCATATGAGATTATTTATAATCCACGCTTCAAAATATCTGATATTCAGAACGGTCTGCAGATCGTTGATGTATAAATCACTTGTCTGTAAGCTTCTACAAATGGTGAGGTCTCAATATATATTTATAACGAGCCTGAACTGTCAATAACGGAATGCTGTGCATATGGACAGCACATATGAGAACCGTCATTAACCACCCGTCACCTGTACAGTACTCAAAATCATACCTGTGATTAAAATGAATTTTAAATTAGAATCGCAATGTACAAGGTAAAATACCGGCAATTTACATAATAATAACTTCTTTTAATATGGTTTAAACACTATAGCAGGCTCATATGGTCGTAAAGTACCACGTACTGTACACGGTATAATGAATATAAAAACGAACGTATGGATTTGAAACATGTTTTGTCATTCTAATTCCTTTATTTTATTTACAATGCAGTCCACTCTACTTTTCTCCACAATTTCCAGAGGTGTTATGTTTTATTTGAGGACATAATAACCACAGCATTCATTATATTCACTAAAAAGTAGCCGGCAACCATCGGGATACAAAATCATATGTTAATGGCCCAGTCCTTGATAAAAGTCGTAAGAAGGTGGATTTTTTTGACAATCAAATTCTTTTTGTGGGATTTTATGTCTTCCATGCCATGAGCATTAAGATGACTGTATTCTGTGATGTTTCACTGTGTAGTCTGGTATCAGAGTTGTTTACTGCCTCCACCATCAGGGCTTCTCCGAAACGTCGGTCAGTAACAGCACTGCGCAACATCCAAGAAGAAAGAAAGAAAGACAGACAGACGGTAGTGCTCGAACGCTGAAGAGATCGACCCTTTCATCGTGTCAAAATGGTAAAAGTAAAGTAAAGTTTGTTCCACTATACGCCATGTAGGCGTTTGGGGTGAGCGGAGGTATAGCTCCTCTCTTCCTTGACCTCGGCATTAGATGGGGGTGAGTGGTCAGCATCACGCCCCGGCCGGCTTTACCCCCGGGAAAGTACCCCGGTACTCATTGTAGAGGAGGCTGGGTGGGCCCCAGAGCCGGTCTGGACGCAGAGGCTAGAGGAAAAATCCTCTGCCCCCGTCGGGGATCGAACCCCGGTCGTCCAGCCCGTAGCTACTCGCTATACTGACTGAACTATCCCGGCTCATGTGTCAAAATGGTACTATATTATAATTCTTCTTTTCCTGTCTACAGATTAGGTTCTAGGCTGTTTTCGACTTCATAACCAGCCTATATTTTAAACAGTACGGTTATATCCCGACATAATATTCTTTTATATAGAAATGAAAGATTGGATATGGTAGAATATCCCGTTCTGGGTAAGTGGGTTATCCATTCTTCTGTAAACATTTTGTTCCCCTCTGAACATCTACGCTTGTAATATCGTGTAATTTGCTACAACCCCCGACACTCCCTAAAAATTTAATTTCCGCTGCTTGAATTTTTCCGACACGTTTTACTCTCAACCCGTGTTTCACTGCCATATGAGAATCATGCTGTCATCACATTATAACATTTTTATCTAATTCCGCACACTTTTAAATTAAGGGATATTATTCAAGTAACTGTCTATAGAAAACGTGATAACAAATAACTTTAAATTTGGCGTTTCGTAAGCTTTTTCTATGCAAAATTAAAAAATTACTTCATCTTTTTCAGCTACCATCGATCTGTACTCTATTCTGTTCGGAGTGATTCTAATTTTATTAAGCTATGCCGTTTTACTTGCCTAGGTTAATGTATAGTATCAAGTGAAATGTAAAGAATATTGCAAACGTTAATAGATAAAAATTGAAATGATTCGGCCGTAGTCTATTTCAAAGTACTACATTCGTAAAACTGAGCAAAACCATAAAAACTTCAACCAATATTCACAGTAGCCCAAACGAGATTTAAAGTTGAGTCCTCTCGATAAAAGTTAAAATGCTTTCCTGCTGCCACAACCTGCTCGGTATGACCTGCTTCGATGCAGAACTGATTTCAAATTATTATAAGACATTTATTTAACTGTGATCATTAATTTCATTGTCAATTGAAAGTCATGTAGATCTCTATCATAGGGAACTACCTTGATCTAACGTGCCTTATAAGCCATTGCGATAATTACAGAACAAATAACCACTTTTCGACCTTCTTTATTAAATCAGTGTGGCAGTTTTCTGTACTTAGCCTACTATATGAAGAACATCGACGGAAATATCAAAGTTACAAACTCTAAATCCGCGTCATATTAACCTTTTAAAACCAAAGCGTATTTAAATAACACTTCAAAATCCAGTCCGCAGGCCTACCTCAAAGAAAACACAACACACCTCATCATTACAAAGATCAAATATTTGACGCTGTTTAACCCTTTAAGATCCAGTGGTAACTATATGTACCACCTGCTTCACACAGTTAATAACTCTGCGTATTATATGTATGGGTTTCGGATTGTTCTCAGTGTAAACAGGGATTATTTCCTTAAACAGCGTCAACCAGTTGTCATTTGTAATGGTGAAGTGTAGTGTTTTCTTCGCGGTACGGGCTGATTTATTAAATAATATTTAGACGAGCTTCGGCTTCAAAGAGTTAAAGAAACACGCTGTGTACTCTGAGAATCATGTGAAACATAAACACATAAATACACTCCTTACGCAAAATGCAGATTTACTGATTGATAGACATATGATACACAGACTACTGGGCTTTAAACGGTAAAATAAATATTTCGCATTTAAGTTTTCTCATTTATGCAGAAGCACTACAGTTGATAGCAAACCAGAAATACCAGTTGAAACTTTCATACTGCGCACTGCTAGTGTTGCATATCTCATATCGCCCGATGACGCCAAATATTTCAAAAATAAGCCAGTCTTTCACGTAACAGGAAGAAGCACATTTTCAAAGAGTGATGGTTTTTAGAACAATCTATTTATTTCTTCGTTCTTCTTGTTCTTCGTCGTCCTTTCGTCATTCATCCTCCAGGGTATGGTGGATCGTTTCGAAATGAAGAGCCCTGCACATTCGTGTAATATGCTAGTTTTACGCCCGGGTGTGAAATAAATAATGAAATGACGGAAAATCGGGACAGAATCTAAAAAACTGTTACTTCGGACAGGTACACGGCCAAACTCTTCAAGCGTTGCGTCTGTCACATACAATAAGAGCGGAATCTTCAGAATTTGAATACAACATACGGTGCTTACAGTAGTTTACCGCAATTGCAATAAGCCCTTCTCAGACTGAGAGTTCACATAATTAAAATTCGTGATTGCCATGTAGACCTGCTAACAAACGCAATTGCGGAAAATTTCTTCAAAATGACACAAGAGAGAATTCATCAGAAAAGTCCGCCAAAAGAACATACAATGCTTGCAAATACAGAAAGGTCTTACGAAAGGAACAATGAATAGCTTTTCTCAGCATGTTTACAGGTTCCCACACATCAACTCGACCGTAAATGTAAAAGCCTCCTCCTGATGACGAAACTAAACTGAAGAAGCAAGACTAAGGCAGGCAATGTTACACGATTCGATACAAAACAGAAGCACTGGAAAACAAAACTCTCTCTGTCGGACTCAAAGCCCTGTCAAGTTCTGATGACGCATACGACACCCGTAGTTGCCAAATACTAACACAGGGCAGAAATTTTCAGCACACGTAACAAATTTACACACTGTAGAAATTGTGGTTCTCACGGCGCTGGTACGAAGATGATATCTTCTGGATTGTAGCGCCGTGTAGGCTTTTAGACGTTTCAGTGGCCGTCCTGATGAGAGAGGCTGCAAGGGCCTCTGTAATGTCGGGGAACTTCTACCACACTATACGGCGTTACAACCCAGAAGACAACCATCTTTTAAATTTACACTAGTTTTGAAAAAAGGCTATAGGTTTCACTTATTTAAATCACATGTGGAAATCGAAAACGCGATAATAATTGCCGAGCAGTCATTTTCACGGGTGTAAAAACTTCTTATAAAATTTGTTAATTTAAAATCATTTCGTATAAATTTATATATTTCTTGAGAAATTAATAAGTGAAACAAATATATTTGGTATAGAATCTAGCCAAGAACGTGAGAAATTGTGCAAACCACAAGGATTATGATCCATGTGCCACAGGAAGTATTGGTTTTATAAAGATACACTAAGTCATGTCGCAATATATCAAACACGCTGAGGAAATAAATCAGCAATCATTTCGCAGATATAAGACAGGCTTCCAGTTCACTGGCAGTATAAATCAGCCCACTCTGCACGATAGGTTTGATTTATAACGTACAGTGGCTACGTGCGCTTTTCCGGTTCTATTATTGACCCACTATACCCTAAAAATGTAAAAGGTCTTTGAGCAAGGGAATAGGATACTTTATAAAATACTTTACATTCTACAGTTTCTTTTACTCGAGATTAAGACGCACCTGAATGCCTGTAAACGAGATGTCCAATGCGTTAGATCAGTGGTATTCAACCTGGGATACGCGTACCCCCGGGGGTACGCGAAGACATTTTAGGGGATACGTGAAATTTAAAAAAAATATATTATTTTATTATAAACACTAAATAATCAGTAATGTAATTTATTTAATTTATTTTAGATGTAGATTATATACTATGTATAACTTGAATTATACACCAACAACTTTGGGGGTACAAAGTTGAAGAGAAATTATATCTGGGAGTACGCGAACAAAAAAAGGTTGAATACCACTGCGTTAGATAACACTGGGGAACGGTTCATTATTTAATTACAACAAATAACCGTAATAGTAAGTGTATAATGAGATTAGTGGAAAACCATGTACGGAAAATTGTAAAGGATTGTGGAAGAAGCAATCGTGGCCAATTTTAGGTACTGTTCCTGCATTCATTAGGTGTTACTTAGGAAACCCATGAAAGCCTAAGTCCAGTAATTAACCAGGGCAGGGTTTAAAACTTGTACTGTTATAAAACAAGTCACACTTAAATACAGATGTCTTATAGGTTGTTTCGCCGTGTAAACTGCTAGAAATTCACCGGCGTTTCGGAGGTGTTTGTTGCCCCCATTAGTAGGGCGAGACTATAAGGCGCCAAAATCCAGAATACAGCCATCTTCATACTCGTCGTCGTGAGAATATGAAATCTCACAAGTCGCATTTGTGACTAAACAAGGTAACTAACGGCTAACAATGGCTTCGAGTTAAGATTCAGTGTCTGGCACGAATGCTATGTTTCTTGTCGCATTCGTCGGAAACTAAGTTAACATATTAACTAGCTAAGTACAAAAACAAATACTATCTTAGTGGCAACAACCAGTTAATGGTATCTACTACGTTATTCCAGAAACACATTATTTCAGTGTTCAGCATTTTCAACAGCAGAGCGTGCCACTGAACCATCTGTGTGGGGATAAGGTAGGAAGCACATAACCCATTGTAACATTGTTAAATTTAGCTTCGTAGGTACGGATTCTAAGAAAACTGCTATAAATTTTTTTTATAATTTTTCATCTCATAAACTTTATTCATCTGACTATAATCAGGTAAAAATTTAGCCGTATTGAAGAAGTACATTCTGCATAATATATTGGTATGTATTTATATTTAATTTTTAATCATTTTTTTTACATTTGTTCATACCTAGACACTAGACGCATTCCTAGTATAACCACAGCCTTAATGTTTATCTGATTATTTATTCAATGTTGCTAAGGAGTGCTGAGACTTTCAAGGCTCCTATTTTATACGCATTATAACAAAATAGTGCTACGTTCATTGTCAAGTTATCAGCAATCACTTTTTAATGTCTCAACCCGAGACTGGAAATTTCCGATGTAGCTCAGGGTTTAAAATTATTTTCTGCCATAGAAGACTGTAACAACAAAGAACAGTTTAGGTAATATGCACATATGAAATACCAGCGTTTCAGATAAATGATTCCTCAACCATCTTCTTTGACAAAATTGTGTGGTCAAAATGGTAGCATGATAAATTTCCAGCTCGATTCGTGTTGATTATGCTGCTATTTTGAATTTCAGATCTGTATAAACAACTACAGATGCAAAAACAAAGCAATACCACGACGAATATAAAATCGTGAACGTAGGAATATTTCATTTCATGTGTAAAATGACGTGAAAATTATATATAATGATATTTTAAAGAGACAACCATCTTCCTCTAATATTTCCATGTCACTACTTACATACGTGACGTTCTATGTGCCCCGTCGGATTCCTACGGGAGGAGGTAATGTTTTTTTTATGTACCACAACTAAACCAATGCCTATCTACTCTCATCAGGTGTAAATATGGTCAAAAAGCATACATGACTACTTGTCTGCCAAAATTAATAACATTCGGACTTACTGTTTACTCAAATTCCAGGTTGAAGCAAACTTTTACATGACAGTATACGATACGCAGAATGGCAATACTGAAAACATAACTGTGTCCCTACAAACACCAAAACGTGTAGTAAACAAGCCAACATTCCATTCACGGATGCTCTAAATCAGAATATACAGGTACGAGGGTGAGTCAAATGAAAACCGTAATTTTTTTTTAAATTTAATTTATTGAGTGAACGCGGTACACAACTATATCATTCTTCTACATAGTCTACATTTCGTTCAATACAGGCGTTTACGAAGTGTATGGATTCCTTTAGAAAAAAATTCTTGTGGTTGTCTGCGCAACCACTCATGCACCGCCTGCTGTATCTCTTCGTCAGAACGGAACTTCTTTCCTCCCATCGCCTCTTTGAGTGGCCCAAACAGGTGGT
Organism: Zootermopsis nevadensis; assembly: GCF_977971745.1. Taxonomy (NCBI): domain Eukaryota; kingdom Metazoa; phylum Arthropoda; class Insecta; order Blattodea; family Termopsidae; genus Zootermopsis; species Zootermopsis nevadensis. The sequence continues at coordinate 12,613,476 of NW_028259156.1, forward strand.
AATCACTTGGGGCTAGGTCTAGTGAGTATGGCGGATGTGGAAGACACTCAAAGTGCAAGTCTTTGATTGTTGCAACTGTTGCACCGGCAGAGTGGTGCCGAGCATTGTCATGTCAAGGACACCTCTAGTCAAAAGTCCACGTCGCTTTGATCTGACTGCAGGTCGAAGATGATTCTTCAAGATTCTTCACTGATCAAAAAACCAATTATAGAACGTTGTTCTTCTTTCGTGCACGTAACTAGTGGAGCAGCCATTTTCAAATTGGCACTGTGATGGCGATATGTTTGTCTGCATTATACTACCACCTATAGGATACTCTTTATAGCATTGGTAACATGTCTGCCAACTTATAGGACAATGGCGCGATATTTCGAATTTTTATCTCAGTTTTACGGTTTTCATTTGACTCACCCTCGTATGAGCGAACTAATGCAAGCCTTGGTCTATTTAGCCATGCGAATTGTGGTCAACAAATCAGAACATTACTACTGTAAGCCTATATTATGAGCACACGAAATTTCTAAATGTCATCTTTGCATATTTGTTTCCTCGTTGATTTTCACGATATCCGATTGTAGTTACAGTCTGCTCAATAACTTCGGAGGGCTGAAACACAATTATCTTTACATAATAAAAGCTTTGTTCCAAAATAAATTCTGCGCCAACAGTCTATGACTGGGACAGTTTTAGAAAATTCACAATTTGGAACTTCAGCTTGATACATCAACGCTTAATAACTTAACAGTGGTTCATCTAATACAGTAACAGCATGATATAGGACGCCGTCAGGGAAGAGTGAACTACTCGTACGAAGGGTTAACAATGCACCCAAGGCCACGTCGCTACCAGGTGGTGGGTAAAGAAGTTCGGAAACCAACGCAGGATGTGGAGTACTGAACTATCAGACCAGAAACCGGACGTACAGTTCCCTCCACGTAAAGTTAATAGCTTCCAAACCAGACTCTTATTTCTTTCAAGTTAGCGTCTTATTATGATGCCTTTCTCATCTCGAGACATGCCATCGTTCTTAAAATTTCTTCAGGTCAAACAAAATTACAACCTATTTCATTTTCTTCTCACAGAGTAAGTGACTTCCGAATCAGATTCGCATATTTTGTTGTAATCGATATTTTATTAGGACATCCTTCTAAAATTTGACATATTTTCTTCAATGCGGCTACAGCATAACAGCATTTGATTTATGCAAATCTGAGCTGACAAGAATATTTAGACTTACGATAAAAATAAATAACACGCGGCAAAGACTAGAAATGTATACAAATCTTCTGTAAACTTGAAGATAATAAATTACTAAGGATACCTAGGCAATATAATCTGCATCTAATACTAAATATCTCTATAAAATGTGAAACAGCTAGCCACAGAAATTATCAGCGAGGTCAGGCATATCTAACATTTCAATTAGGATGTAGAGTTTTTTATAACAGTCCTGTACATTAAGATCACTGAGTGCTCAGGTCACTGTGGGAAGATTCCACAGCCTTACAGGTACATTCACTGCCATTCTGTTATTTCTACCTGCTACAAGAGAAACACTGCTTGGTGTAATCACGCTGAAATACGGCTAGAACATCCGGAAATGGGTTAATCGTTAAGACATGGTTACGATGGAAACGCTCCGAAAGAAATGGAGTAGAATCATCGCCCACTACACAAAGCTTCGTTTCTGTCCGATGCGTTGACGTCCCATTTACACTTCGGCCCAAAGTTTCCTTCAAACAGGCGTTGCCACTCTGCGCTAAAACACGTGAAATTCAGTCTTATTTAACAAGAATTATTAAAGGTCCACTTCTTGTAAATTAAATGTTAAAAGTATTAATTTTTAGAGAAAACAAATTTCTTGCTTAATTTTAATACTGTGTGTTATTGTGCCAAATAATTTAAAAACGGATTTTGGTATATTTTATTATATTTACAAATGACTATTATCTGCTGTTAAATTACGAGACAGTAACATAATAGCCCGTCTACTGACTGCGTTAAGAGCTGGACGACAAGGGTTTGATTCCCAGCAGAGAAAGAGATATTTTTCTCTTAGCTACGGAAACCAAACCATCTTTAAAGTCCACTCACCCTCTGCCCAATGGAAACCGGAAGCTCTTTGCCGGAGTAAGTCACTCACCACTCTCTAGTACTGAGGACAAAAATGAGTGGAGGTATAACTCCACTCTCCGTATAGCGCCACTGACAGTTACCACCACATTTTTCCCCTCAAATATCAGTACATCATTGACTAATCAATGGAATGGATGTGAAAGAAAGGAGGAACCAGATAAAGAACGAATTGTAAATAAGAAAATGAAAGAAGGGCCTTTGACCACAGATTAATGCGGAATTTCTGGGCATGAAATTGTATTTTCCATAATACAGTCGAAACTGGTCACTAAATAAATTCATAAACAACTTTGTTCGTATAACTGAAACTACACTCGATCACGAAATAATGTTTAAATCTAAGGGATGTCTAAATTCAAAACCAATGCGGTTTATCGATATAATTTAATGTGCGATAGAGAATTATAATTTTTCGGTAACATGTTAATATTCTGGATGTGCTAAAACGGGAAACTTGCTGGCAGATCATATTTCTTTGTCTTCCTCAGTACATTTGTACTCGCCATTCGTGTCACACATATTTCACCCAAGTAACATAATACCGCAGGTGGTAGAATGTTCCAAGCAGTTTACGATACACCGTGGTCGTGTGCCTCTCTGTAATAACCTGCGATAACCCCTTTGCTGATGTATCGGTAGTCAGTCTAAATTCAGCACTCTTCACGTTTTGACCTAAAGCCCCAAATTACACATGCCTTACACATCCGAAATGTGAACGAAACCGATCTGACGATAGGATAGGTTTAAACAGACTTTGATATGCAAATGCTTAGAGAAACTGTATAATTTTGCTGTTATCGTTACGTTATAGTGTAATAGAAGGATTATGCACCTTTCCTAGAAACTCTGAGCTATGGCAAAAGTAGGATTGTACACAGTGAAGCAAACCAACTTCATCAATTCTGATATCGGGCGTTTGAAACTTTCTCATGTTAAAGTTCCATTGATATGTGGTTCGGAATTCAGTATGATTATTTTTACTTCACAGCCGTGTCATAAAACTGATGTTACATAATGTTAGAATTCATTATCCAGCAGACGACGCTGTTGCTATGGTGCATTCATGGGCTTAAGTACACGCCCAACGGCACCTTCCATATGAAGTAATATCTTCCTTACACTGCGAAGAAAATAACATACTTGCATTTCTAGTACAGCATGGCAATGAAGAAAATTAAGTGTACTTATTCGAAGAAAGGCTCCAATAATAACGCATGTTTTATATACGATCAAAAGAAAACAGTTTCGCAAACCACTTACAAGCTTAATGTCCATGTTTGGTTCTATGAAATCGATAACTTAGTATAAACTAAGTGTGTTCCAGTCATTTCTATTTAGTTTAGTTTTCAATATTCTACAATCCAATTCACTTAAGTGCCTAGATAAACTTTTATGTTTATTTTCCAAGTCTCGTAATTGATTCTGACAACACCTGTCGTATGCAAAAAATATTAATAGAATACTTCCACATATTGTAACGTAGTCGTTTGCAGCTAGCAGCCACACCTAGTAGTTAAATTCTACGGTATAAAGTTATCAGAAATTAATTTGTGTGTTGAAACCTGATGTATGAATATATATAAAAATAGCTCATAATTAAATAAAACTTTAAAATACCAAGTAATAAAAAATACGAATTTTAACAAATATTTCACTCCCGTTTTGTAATTTTCTTCTGAGTATTCTGAATAAAACGATACCAACATGTAAAGAAAACAAACTACTTCTTCTCTGACTTATCTTCAGTGCGCCATTTTTATTTCACCTGCCTATCTAATTTCCACCCAAAGCTCCTTCTTATGAAGAGAGTTAATGGGTGGTTGTCTTGCAGACTAAAATATCAGAGGAAACGTACCGTGACATCTGATGAAAGCCAACAACCCCAACCTCTTTTTCGCTATCCAAGAGAAAAGGGTTTACACTATCGGAGAATTGAAAGGTTTGATGAAGGGGGAGTTCCTTCAACAGCAGCCTGTATTTTAAAAGCAGCGCCCTGTTACAGGTTCATAACAGTTGACTAACTGACCGCTCAACGAACGGCCTTCAGTGATTAGCGACAAACAAAATTACATATCAATAAATGTTAACAATTCATTTTCCGAAGATGTTTGTATTCTGAGTCGTTGCTCTCTCATGATGGAGGCAGCAAGGACCTCTACCAGACTTCTACCAGAATACACGGCGCAACAACCCAGAAGACAGAAATCTTCATACTCGCCACCAACAGAATCTGAAATCTCACAATTTGTATTCTGATAATTACATCGTTACAGTAAACAAAATTAAGATGGAGTCTACAGAAACGTGCGTGGGAGGATAGGAAAATGCCGCTGAGGAGAACAAAGGTAACTGGAGAAAAAAACGTAATGTCTAGCTTCATTAATTGTGCTATTCCCTCTAGTAAAGTGATCAAACCAAGCGGGAGAAATGAGAAGTGCGTAGGAGAGACTGGGGCTAGTTCTTACAATTTTCAATTACGAATTTTTGTATATTTATTATTAAAATTTACAAAGTTAGCAATTATGGCTTCAGGTACTACTACTGTTCGGCTGTATTAATAACATTTTTTCAAATGCCTATTAATTTTTGTTTCATCACAAAACTTGTTTATTTAAGAGAATACGTTTTGTAACAGTGCGCCCCGTTTTGGTGCTAGTTGTTACAGTGAAGTGGAAAGTTGTTACAACACACTGTACTAGTAAACAAAAGGAACAATTCAGACCTTTATTAAGCAATTAATTACATACACTATACCAATTAACAATTAATTGAAGAAATTATAAGGAAATTTTAAAGAACTTGCCTTTATGACGCAGTCGTGGAAGCGAGACCAAAGTCAGAAAAAAATTTTACTTTTTACTGGTAAAAACACTTAAATCAACCTAGCTCACGTAATACACATGCTATAAGTACCACACCTTGTGTATAACTGAGCACAGGGGAGAAGCAATAGATACGAGACTCGTGAGATGCTACTGCAAATGAGTGATTTTTAAATTAAATATAACAACATGCCCTTGTAACAACTAGCCCCATTCTCCCCTACACAATTCTAGTGGAAAAACCTAAGCGGAAAAGAAACTTTGGAAATGTGAGTAAACCCGGGACGACATAAAATTTATCTCAAAAACGATTGGGGTTGTAGATGTGAGTTACATTAATGTGGCTTAGCACAGGAGGCTCTTTCGAAAAAGATAATGAATCATCAGATTCCATACAAAACGAGAAATGACCAGTGTCCACAAGCGACTAAATGCTTCCCAAGAAGGATCTTGATTCATGGAGTCAGCTGGTTAGTCCCCTAGCCATAAGTATACGCACTTTTAAATATTGATAAAAATACTGACTGGGAAATAGAAAAAATAAGACGTGGTTCAAGTGAAATGATTTCGCATGTACGCTTCTGAATGAGCTGGCACCGAACAGCAGAATCCAGAAAAAGAGGGGGGCACGACCATTTTGACTGCATGCTCTCAGCTCACTATTTATAGTCACTCTTGGCAGCTTGCAACATTAAAAGAAAGTATTTCATTGGAGTTCGACTTATATTACAATCACTAGAATGGACATGGCGCAGTGGCAAAGGACATCGAAAAATACTACGAATATTACGAAACAATAAAATCCTTAAAGATTATTTTTAATGTATTTTACGGAATATATCATCTCGTTGCTAGCTTGTGAGGGCGCAGGTTTCAGAATACAGCCGGTAGAGGGAAATTCGTTATATGGAACAAGTTAAAGCATTAAGTATTAGCTAACGTTGCGGCAAGATTCAGTAATCCCATGCAGCCTCTAGTAAAAAATGTATTGTACACATGAAAAACTGTCTAGCTCAATTCAAATAGACAGAATCATTTGAGCATGTTTCATGTTCTTCGAAATTTATCTTCCACGAAGCGATTGTCTGGTTCCTATTTACAGCCTGTAATTACCACCTCGAAAGTGTCCGATACGTAGAATTTTCACAACCAATGCCATTACCAACTTATTCATTACCCTGACCTTTAGCCAAAGAAAGCTGAAAAAACTAACTATTGGACTGGTGGTTAATATCTTAGAGTGGTTTTGTTTGAAGTAACTCCGTCATTTCGAAGACGTTCGATTAAAATTATATGGCAATTACACAATGCAATCTGATTGTTATTTATCCTTACTACGCTCACCAAACATCCATGTAGAAATAACCTAAATACAGGTCTAGATGTTTCTTAAATTCCGTTATGGACGCAACAGAATAATGTGGCAAAATAAAAATGTCACTACAAAGTATAAGCGAACATACGCATCTCACAGGCTATAAGAAATCTTTTCCTTTACCAGTGTAGTTAATGCATGTACGAAATTTCCTTCTAAAAATCAGTAGTACGATCCTAATTTAATGAAAATCCTTCAGCAGGAAATCTTAGTCCGTGTTTGGAAATGTATGCGCCTGAGAGAGAAAGAGAGGGAATGTGGGCAGGATTGGGAAGGAATCTATCACCAGAATAAATTCAATTCGCAGAGACAAAAGTCCAGTCATGCAGATTTTTATAAGTATCTGACATTTTTAAATCCAGACACATAGGCTATTTAAATTATTAAACATTAACAATTTAGTTATAACACACAGTTATTTCTAAGTTGCTAATTTTTTGTTATGTGTATTCATTCCTGGACCACAATTATGTTTACATAATGGTTATATATGACAAGGAGTCAGTAATGGATCACAAATGAGAATAACATTTACTTAAATAATTAGATTACCATGTTCGATTAAATCAATTAATAATAGAAATAATATCATAAGAGTAGTATTAAGAATATACCGAAGAGTTAGTCCACTAAACAGTGGATTTGTCTGTGAGTTACGTATGATGTACTTCCAACCCGTTAACAAAACAGGCATCCGAAAAATCGAATTATATTACTTCCATATCTGATGATTACGAACTGAAAATCGCCAGTTGGGAAACGTATTACAGTTTGTGAAATTTATTGCTGGCAACTTGAGGGTTAAACAGAAGCAAAGCGTTGGTATCGTTCAAACAAAACCACGCGGAGAAGCAGAAAATAATTAAGACTCTCTTCCGTACACACAGCAGCATAAGCAGCACAATCCGTTACACCGGAAATGAAAGAACGTCATATTCCAAGTTAAAATGTACGTTTGAGACCGAAAATTCACCTTCATTCCATAAATCTAGACCACGCACGATTTCGTAGTATTGGGCTCTATATATTTTATACAAGTAACATTTTATATACACATAGCATCATGAGGGGATGAGAAATGGGTAAGATTGGAAATAGGCCTTTAAACCACGGTTGGGATAACACTGGTAGACTACGATCATTTATTTCCTCAGAATCCAATTTTCTTCTAGGCTTCAATAACGAGGAATCTCACATCCAAAAGGGGATGAGTTATTACCACGAAATGTCTCCTACATAAATTCAAATAGATCTACCACTTTCAGAATTATCATGAACACGACCATAAAAAGGCAGAATAGATATAAAAGGTAATTTAAGCTATCTTCCGTACATGATGCGTCACAGTGGAGGAGTACGTTCCATATTCCTCGTACATGGACGTAAAACGTACATGATTCTTTCTCATTTTGCTTGTTTCTAATAGGCAGATGTGTACACAAACAACCAAACTAATAAATCCCAGGAAGATTAAACATTTATGGACTGAGTAAGAGGACAGAAGGGAAAATACACGACCGGATTAATAGCATTCGAGGAATAGAAGATGAAATGTGTGTAAAACATTTAATAAAATACAAGAAACTATTAAAATCTAACATTATAAATAGCATATCATGAACTTTCTTTTCCTGTAAAGTGTTTTCCCCTGTGACCGTAGTTGACGTATCGAGAAAATATTTGTGGCGAGGGTGGTGTATGTAACCGTTGTGAAGTTACTGAAAGATTTCCACCAAATTTAAAACACCTTGGACTGAAACGTCTGTTGAAAAATCGATAAGGTCGGAAGATAATATTAAGATAGATCTTACCAAAATATTCTCAGAGGATAGGAGGTAAAAGGAAATGACCCATGATCGTACACAACGGCAGACTTCGGGTTCTACCACCAGAAAGTACGTATGTATGCACTACAGAATCAAAGTTCTGAAAATTGAGATTATGTAAGTCATCATAGCGCATACAACTGAAGGAACTATTACAATGATAATTTGTGGCTTCAGTAGCAGAGAAAAAAAGCTACCTGAGATGAACACGTTCAGCGCTGAGTGAAATTAGTGAACAGCCAAAATGGGATGGGGGTGGGGGGCAAGGATCGGAAGTGAGGAGCCTAGTATTCAGCCTCCAGGTGCGTGAAACTTTCCGTAGAAAGAGCTCTGGCACCTGTCTCCGACATTTACTTCCGGCCCAAACTCGTTTTAACTGTTCCGCATCGGCGCAAGTCTTTCTCCCACCCACTAACCCCTCTTGTACAGCTCTCGCAAACAAAAAATCAGCACACAGATTCGGGTCATGGTCAAGCACGTCATTCACAACACCGCTTAGATGAGCTACTTCATGTCCACATCTCATACAGGATCGAAGTAGCGAAATGTAATAGCAGAATCCAGCCAAGTTAAGCAACGGAATCTGAAATGACGTTCCTCAGAAGACATCAAATAACGCGGTTGACTTAGCTTTTTTATCTTCTCGTTTTTTTTCTCGATACTCTGTATTATTCTGTGTGTGTAGCGATACTTCCCAGTGCTGTGTCAGCCTGCAAGTTTGCTGGACCGTGACTACGGCAAAGATGTTGCTTTCTACACTCACAACAGCTTTGGCAGTAACTTTGTCTATTTTTACAAATTTCTTTAAAATTTCATATTGTACTTATTTCAGCAGACTGGAGAACAGTATGGATGTTGTGGACTGGACTCATCTGGCTCACGACAGGGGCCAAGGACGGGTTCTTTTAATAACGACAACAAAGATTCGGAAGAGGCGAGAATTTGACTAGCAACTGTCAACATCTGCAGAAGGCCTGTAATCAGTGGTTTAAGTTAATGGAGTATAATAAGTCTATTGCTTCCTTCCGCTATTTATTCCTTTTATTCTCTCTTCCTTTCACAACTGCGTATAAGCTGCGGAATAAATGGAATTATTAATTTTCGATTATTACTCAATATACATTTTGATAAGTTCCGCGTCGCTGGATATTGATGAAAGGTTTTTCTAGTATATTTATTATTATTACATTTCTTGAATTGTATTGAATTACTACTATTATGTCGCTCTCTGTACGCAAACACCCCGTGTAATGAGAGTGTCTTCAGTCCTTTCATCTACGTAACATGTTACTGAATTCACTAACACGACTTTCTGTAATTATATTATTCATTAATGCTGTGGTAACAAAAGAGATTTCTATGGTTTGTAATAGCACACAGAATACATGTGAAAGCGGAAAAAGAAGTATATTTATTATTAATGAAATTTTGCATTACGTACTCCAAATTCGAGTAGATTATCCGTGGTAAAACCAGGGAGTTAATCCTGGAGCAAGCTCAAAGTGGATAATTACGAAAGATCAAATGCAAAGTTATCCGTTTCTGATAACCACGGCGCGGGGGGGGCATGGGGGTATGGATCCACAATTGTAAACTTCGAGTTAGATGGAGGTAAGTGGTTAGGCTTCGACCGCCTTATATCCTGAACATACTGGATAGGCCGGTGAATAGTGCCCAGAGAAAGTATTGTTATAATGACAAATAAATAATCCCTACGACTTCTGGGAGATGAACCCGGTGATTCGACTTACATTACCGACGGATACATGCCGGTTCAACAAAAGCAGGAATGGAGCAGTGTTTAATTTCAGGAGGTGTAAATACAGAACAGAATAGAGAATATAACGATGCGTAGTATGACATGAAGTGATGAATTTTACATTTGAAATACAGCAGTTTGTTAGCCGCACTTCTATTTGGAATTGTAGTCCAAACGCCCTTGTACGGCTGACTGACGAAGGTTTCTGCACCCAGATACAATGTGCTGCCATATTTGCACGCCTGGTGAGATATTTCTAGAGTTTAAAATAACCTAGCTTTAGAAATAAACATTGAATGGGGAGGAAAGGTAATAACGACATGTGATCGACTTTAGAAAAAAGGAAGAAAATATCTTTTTATGAGGCAGAATGTGAATTACATCATAGGTTAGCTGTAATGGAAGTGAAGGCTTTGGCCGGAATGAAGGGAAATGGGGAAATGGAGAAATGAGATAAAGGCAATGTAGAAAGAAAAGAAAAGAAAAGAAAGGAAACCCTACTGCCAAATTTATTGCAAGTTCGCAAAACCGCAAATGAATTCTCTCCCCTTCTCAAATCTTTTATTTCTCTCTTGAGACATCTTTTCTTTTTCTTTCCCGGTTCAATCTCAGCGCGCGCCAATATCTCAGAACAAGCGACGTGCCATTATGGTGTACAATGCTTTAATCCAAATGACACTATGGTGTAGAACCACGTCCCTTGCTTCGCTTCTATCTGCTTTATCTCCATATATTCAAGATTTTTTAATCCTGCGGCCAAGTCACCCGTCATCGCGGGGGACATCACGTGACAAATCAAAAGCTTTCCAGATTTTAGAATCCAAAGGAAAAGTGGAGAAATATTTCAAACGATAGAACTAAACGAGCCATTCAAAGGATAGGCTAACCTGTATGAAGACTCCAAGATCTGATACATTTATAACAATTTTATCTAATCTCCCTGCATATTACCACATCGCATATCCTCAACAGAGAGGTTGGAATTTTCAGTAAGGTCGAAAGCTTAAGTAAGTTCCCTTTAATTCTGTTCATAAATGCTTCTTCAGGAGGTGGATAGTATGAAAATCTAGAAAAAATGTATTCTGAACACGTAATCATTACCATCAAAGGTCACAGAATTAACATTAATAAAGATTATACCGTTACATTAAAATTATATGTTTTGTAAATTTATAAATAATAGGGATGAGACAGTATTATAATTGCGAAGAATTGGTATCCTTGTATGTAATACTTGTTGCTAAGCGCCACGTTATTTAATCACGAAGACAGGAAGAACAGCATTTAATAAGGAACAGCCAATGCTAATACGCAAACTTTAATTTCATTTTAAGTATGTATACATATCTGTACCGTAAATAGTTCATTATGAGCCCAACAATTCGATATGTGTGCAAAGGTATGTAATGCAAAGTAACTTATACTTTAGACATTCCAGTATAGTAAGCCAGTAATGTCTCCTGAAGAGGACTTGTGATAAGGAAATAAAATTTTATTTATTTCTTATTTGTGAAAGTAATGGCATGTTTAGTTAGTTAAATTGCAATTTTCCAATCACGACATGAAATTTTTCAATTAAATACCTAAAAAATATCCACCCTCTGTTGTGTTGTTATTTTACAAGAAATGTAAAATAATAAATGGCACCAAAGCAAAATATTATATATTTTCTCTCCCGTTATATACACATAAGCGATTGCTTATTTAATTTTTTTTGTCATTAGCTTTCCCCGTACTAACTACTTCCCGGTTGTTTAATTTGTCTCATGTATTTTTTTAGTCACGTTTCAACACTGTTTTGTGTATTTCGTACACAAACAAATAATCGTCAACAACTCTTTAATTACTACTTTCTTGCAATAACAAGTCTTTCATTAGCTCAAGAACTCTATTATACGATTACAATTAACCGTTTCTCAAACCATATATTGTCTTACAAAATGTTAAAACACAAATAAAGATATATTGATAGCATTCGGTAAATATTCTTCGCCGCATTAATTAAAATAATGAGTCATTTACATCAACGTTCGAGTAATTTTCAGTTTTCACGTCACCTCCCCTAAATTACCTTAAGGTGACGTTACCTTTATGAATTTCTTTATTTAAATTATTTAAAAAATCTACAGTGAGCACATGAAGAACAACTCAGTAGCCCTTCTCTTATAAAATACCAAATTGTATCAGTTTTAACGAACTACTTTACGTCAGCTCCGAATTTTATTTGTTCCAATTATACATTTCATCTGCTTCCTATGCGCTACGTTCTGATTCAGCTAAACTAGGCAGCTAACTGATACTACATGTCACATTTCGCTGAATCCAAAGCTTCGTTTCAAATGTGGTTGATTCCTCTTCCCGGAATAACATGAAGTTTTGTCCATTCCATTTTCGTACTGACAGAACTTTATAAAGCGTAAACTAGATAAATCACATATTCCTGTTAACAAAAAGGAATGCGAAATATAAGCGCAATAAACCAATAATATTCCATGCGTAAAACTAAGTACGTTGTAACAAAATCATTACTAAGTGCTGGAAAAATAAGTATTTTTGCAAGAAAATAAACTCTTTAACACATCATACTGGTTCGCTAGAGAACAGAACATCTTCGTACATAGATGAAACGAGAGAAAGCTTTAATATTTGTGTAAGTTGAATTTAATTGGAACGCTTACAAAAAGACCAAAAAATTTCTCAATATAATGAACCTAGATTGTAGGAAAATTTTTAACACACAAATTCGAATTGAATAAATGTCATCGTCAGCTGACCCCATGGCCGATGGCCTTTTACGAATTTTGCAATGTCAGCATTCGCAATTTTTAAGCATCTCGTCCACTTGTGCACGGACACCAGGGGACGACAATTTTTAACATCATATTTGTGATATGGTTCAATTTCGTATGAACTCAGGTATGTACTCACAAGACTGATCACCTTTAGTGCATGAATACTAGTTTTACTACTGAGAATCTGAGGCCTCTAGAGGAACAATCATTCTGTACACTATTATGTTATAAACGCGTGCTTTAATTGAAAGCATAATTCCTTATTAAAATCATTCAAGCTGAAGCATCAGAGCAATTCGTAGCAGACAGTTGGTAGTCAGCGCTGGGTAGAGAAACTGGGGAGGTGTAAAGAGAGGAAGTTCTATGATCCTCCAGTAACCAGGGATAATGACCACGCATTGGCGAGGAGAGAGAACAATTTAACGCCACGGTGTAGCGAGAGGGGCTGTCGCCCTGCATCATACGGTAATTGCAGTGGGTGGAATCATAGACAAGAGTTAAGTTCAAATGTTTGCGAGCAATTCTCTGCACTGTAATCAACGCGTTAATGGTCATTATTACTGTTATTACAATGTATACAGGCTGATCTAATTAAATGGAAGTAATATTAAGAACTTGTCGACTAGAACATCTCTACTGGATTAAGTGAGATTACAAACTAAACCGATAAAGACGGATGCCTCAGAGTACAATACAACTGAAGTATATTACACTGCATACCGGTAAGAGAGTTGTAACTTCAGCTTGAAAGGTTATTCAGTGAGAACTGACATCGTCACTTAATAAAGATGTGCTCTTTAGTGGGTGGAAGTAGTGGCGAGTAGGAAGAAGGCTGTCTTCTGGGTCATTGCGCCGTGTAGTTTGGTACACGCTTACCGACGTTTTAGAGGTACTAGTTGTTTCCATCATAAGGGCAATCACCGACCTGATGACGGAGGTAATAAGGACTTGTGAAACAACCTAGAAGCCAGACATCTTCAGATTCGAAGACGACGAATGATTGTCCGACCAGTTGCGAATCTCAGAACATGACGGGGAGGCCTTAACATTGGAAACGTAGAACGAGGAATACGTTTATAGACGACAGGCAGGAAAAGAAATTATTCCGAAACGGGTGGTAGCAAGTATTCCCCGAATTAATGCTATTCTTAATTATTGCTGTAATTGAGGGCCAAAATATCCTTAGTTTTTTCTTCACCTCCTTATTAGAATTTCACGCAGATTCTGATCTTAATTGTGATCATGTTCTCAATTAGCATCATAGGCATAGACCAAATGCTGATATTTCCCATTCGATTCCACTTCCTCCTGATTTTCTTGGACATTCCTGATACTGTATTCTAAATGAAAATAAACGGACAATGACGATAAATAATTCCTTTGTTACGTTGTTTTGAATAGAAAGTGTATTAGGCAAATGTTTTCAAGCACAAATGTTATTACAAAATTAACTTAACACGTTTTAACTATACTTATAAGTTTATATGAACTATGAATAAATATACGCAATTTGATTTCGTGTCATACGACAATATATCATTACAAAGGCTTGTGAGCGTGCAGTGTTTTCCGCATAGAGGCTTCTGTGTTTACAATTTACATTAAGGTGTAGGAAACTGTGAAATTTAGTTTGTTTTTTAAATGGGGAATTACATTTCAACAAGTACTTATATTTACATGATACAAAGTAATTATGAGAAGTTTGACCAATAATGATGGTACACAAATAAAATAATATACGTTGCAATGTTTTGAAGCAAGCTTCATAACTAATTTGTATCCAATGAAAAACAAAATTTTAACAACACTAGAAGAAATAGCAGATATTTTTAAAATGTTTTAGATCTGGTTAATGCATTCGAACTTGACCAGAATTATTAACCATGTATCTGGTGGAGGGAACTACAAATAACAGAAAAGTCAGGTATCTCACATTATCTTTATCAATTTCGGAATTCCAAGTAAAATTTGTAATAATGATCCAAAATGGTTTCAAAAATAATCTATCGTTCCTAATTTTAATTAGTAAATTTAACAGAATATAAATTTATAAAGCGCTTGTGCAAATTATAGAAGGAGTATATAGAGAAGTGGCTAGTATTTCTTTTCCGTGTTTCTTTGGAAAAGCTCTTGTATTACTACGTTGTTTCTTTTGAAGTTCATTCATCGTTTGCGTTTTAAGTATTAAGTAACTTAACCCCCTAAAAATACCAAAATGTTTTAAAATATGGTACTTGTTCGTCTTCAGGTAAAAAAAAGACGAAGTATATACCTATTCTGTTGGATCCGATAGACCGAATTGTTCCCAATCTATGATCCGTGTGTGTACTCTACCATTTTTACCAGGAGACGTCGAAACGTCCATTACTCGAAACACGTTGATTTTTAAGGTTTATGATTTTAGGATCTTAAGACACCAGCAAGATTAAATCGCTGGTAAATATGTTCTTTATGTGTTTACAATTTCTGCAGAGGAGGACTGAGTCTACTATTTACATCACTAACATACACATTCATAAACTTCTTTCAAAACAAAATCCTATTCATATCCAATGTTATACTGTAGACATTAAAATTTTATCCTTAAAAATAGTACTTAAGATAAATCTGGGTTCATATTAGGAAATATTAATAAATGTGATGTTTCTTTGTACTGCAGATGTAAAGTGACATTAGTCAGTAACCACCCTTATAATGCAGGATTCGTGTGGAGGTTTTTTTTTCAATCTTAAATTTCCCATTCCCCAGAAATATGAGTGAGTTCACACCAAACAGTTTACCACGTACACAAACGAGATTCTGTAATTCGTTCTCGTAACGCGACTCATGAGAATCTGGTTGGTTTATTATTCGTATATATGTGTATCATAGGCTACTCTGTTTTGGGTCCATGCAACATCCCTACGTGTGCAGCAAGGCAATTTTCGGTGGTAAACGACAATAAATGTAAAATCCTCTCTCAGGTATAGAGTCTCCGAATACGTAAATATAAACAATTCTGGAATAAACATCTCTCACCCACAGACAAGCACATGCCTACAGTAAAACGAAACTGAATTGCTCTATCGAGACCCAGATCGTTTGTGTAAGTTAAACAGGTTTTATTCGAAAATTAAAATTCGGATGTACATTCATATTCCGGAACACACGCAACGCAACATTTTAACAGATATCCTCCGCACATTAATATCGACCATATTTTATATCGAGTTACAGAAAAGGGGTAACTATAAAAATGACGTGGCTTTCTATTGCCAGTACACCGATTTAAAAAAGAATAAAATTAATATATATTTGTAATATTTTCTCCTCCTCACAATCTCGCTTGTATTCATTTATATATTATTTACTATAAATTTTAAATTCTGAAAGTGCTGGTTTTTGTGTATACACAATGCAAACTATTTCTGTCTCTAATAACAGAAGAGAAATGGAAGAGTTGTAAGCCAACGTGCATTTACATATTAATATAAATTCATTCAGCCTTCTATCCTCTTTCATTAGGGAAATAAGGTTTACGGCTCTATATTTTGGTTGTTCGTCTATCACTTTCATAACTATTTGTGTTTTATTAAAAATTGTCTCTGAGGTAAATTTCATTTCTGTACGTATCAATAATAAGTCAAAATGGCAGCCACGCGAATTTTCGGTAGAAACAAAACATAATGGGTTCAATTAGTGTATTTTATTTGTTTCAAACTTTTCTAAAATAATTACTCTATAGACTGCTATAGACTGTAGCACAGGCACAAAGCGACTGCGTGAACTGCGTGGTCTATTTACGCCTAATTCTACGTTTAAAGACGCAACTAACAAACCACCATGTGAACTGGCACACTGAGCCGAACGAGACAGAGGCCTATTCTTACTAATTTAGCATCTGTACGGATATTTCGAATTTATTTCAAATTATTGTTTTCTGTTTCACTGTTTGAAAATATTACCAACATTTTCAAATGTATTTAGATTCCCTTCAGGCGAGAATCCCAGAAGTATAACATACAAGACCATGAAAGTAGCCAAGCAAGGGATTGCACTAATCACCTACCGATTTTGATAAGAATACTAAACCTGTATCTCCAGTAACTTTGCGACAACTTCGTACATATTTGTGTACAAGTACAAAGGAACTGAGTTATGTAGTAGAAAACAAAAGTTAGCTTTATATCCAATGGAATCTGTAATGAAGGCAGGAGTAAACATCACTAAATTATTACAGTCGAACTGCCTCTTTCTGACTATATATATATATATATATATATATAATTATATCCCCTTCATTTTTTGAAACAAGACAACAAAGGGAGTGGAACCATCGCGCTAATAGACGTGATTTCCCACTTTCGCGAGGTTCTCTCCACGACGCCTTTCCGTTCGTCGCCGAGGCTGCACGACAATCACAGGGAGATGAAAGGACGAGCCTTGAGGAATTCGTTCGTTATCCTTCTTTTCAGTCTCAACCCGCGTTATGAACGAATGAATTCTGAAAAGCAAACATCTGCCAAATACTTGTCAAATATAAGGCAAAACCAGACCATAAACAGTATTATAAACATTATCATCATCTTCATCTGCAATCTAGTTGAGCATGGCAGTTCGCCGTGAAGTCCAGCATCACTGCACAACATAATAACGAAATTTGTTTTCTGCAAGAGTTTAATTCGGAAATTACCCTTAAACTTAGACTCTGTATTTTAACGCTTGATTAACCGCATCAATACAAACAAACTCAAACCACATCATGCAAAATGAAAGTAATTTTGAATACCTCGTGAAATATATTTATTCGTGCAATACGAAGTTTCCTGCTGTGATGAAAAGTAAATTGAATTTGTTTCTTTAATTACATTTACTCGGTTTCATGGGTAAAGTAAACCGCGTTGTAATCAATTTTGTATTTTCCAATGCAATGGTATCCAACCCGAAAGTCGCAAGTTCTAATTATTACCCATCACTTTCACAATAAACATGCAAACAGATTTGAGAATTTTTATACACTCGAGAGTGAAACGGGGCTGAATGACAAGTCGCCATATTGTCGTTATACATGTCGTGTAATGATAGAGTAAAGCCAGCAGAATGCATATAAGACATCACGTTTTTAAAGCAAACCCTTGGACCATAACTACTAAGGCCCGCTGTCAAATGGCGAAAACAATGACAAACAGATTAGTACTTACACTGACCAGTTACGTTATTTTATATCATTTCACACGACCACAAAAGTTACAGAGATAATTCCCTGTAATCATGCATATTCAACTTTAGACTTAACGCTCTTATGAAGATGTTAATACAAAGGCAGAACCTATCATGTACGAACAGTTTAAAATGCATTAAACGGCCAGGAAACTTCAAACTTTTCGAGTTAAATTTCTAATCAGAATTCAATACGTTACATTTTCTGTGTCTTTATCTTTCTAGCATAACCACATAACGTACGGTAGCTTGAATGTTATGAGTTATGCAACATACGCTTAAAAATGAACTGAAATGAAATGATATGTCAGAATAATTTATTAAACACACTGTTTATTAGAATTTGTTTCCAATTATACAATTCCTGCATAAATTTCTAAAGACCGACATAAACAATAAAAACGTATCAACGTTTAACACATCGTACACATTAATAAGAGCATGCCTACTTCAGAACTGATGAGTACGAGTATTTCTGATATCGAATAACAATTCGTGTCTGCTGAGTCAGTGATTATGTCTGTAAATGATTTAGCATTATCCTCACACATGCTAATAGCAGGCCAGAACACCTTTGTCCCATTACAATAGGCGTCAATTACTTAATCGAATAGCACAGCGGTGCCTCGTGGGGACAATACTCACTACTAATGACGGTATCGTCCAGATTATGTAATCTCTGTTTTCCTTGATTGGCCAGGAATCCGATTAGCTAAAGACGCCAAATATTTTTTTCATTAACTCAATTCATTTTAAATTAGATATATTTAAACATTTAAGCCTATAGCGAACTTAATTTTCTCACTGAAGACTATTTCCATAGTTCACAAATTTGTTTTAGCGCAGATATAATGTTTTTATGTCATCACACTGTACAGACTCAACAGCTAATTCAAGAGAGAGTTGGTTCGAGTCAGTACTGCCTATCTATTCAGACAAATAGCAAAGCAACGCTTTGTCAAAGAAATAACTGCTGTTTCTATCTTCCATTTCCAGAGAACCATCCGCCATTTCAATGTTCTCGTCGACTGCGATAGACTGATCACTCTACCCGATTCACTAACCCGTCAAGACACCGACCGCTGACAGTCGATGAACCTAAAACTTCAGTTCATTCGGGCAGAAAGAAGTTCCTACTGAATAACTGACTTACTCGCAGGTCAATAAGCTACATCCTCATGTAATGCCCGTAATTACTCGAGTCGTTCCGATTTTATACGGCGCTTTCTCAACTGAATATATTGTCGCATGGAAGGGTAATTGTAAATCATAACATTGTAGAAAAAGCAACCATGACCTAATTTAAAGGATTATCGTAGAATTTATTTAGTAGATATTGAGTTATGAACTGTACTTAAATGGCTCAAGACCGGTTAATATGACAATTTTGTTTACGCGATGTTCAAACTTCAACATTTATAAACGCATGTAATTTAACATAAATAACTGTCAGATATTTAGGAAAACGCTGTACAATAAAGATATTTAGTTACTTCTATTCCTTCAATAAGTATTAAATGACAGGTTAAATACATAATATGCACAAACAAATAATGACACGGAGAATGTTAATCGGTCTACAAACGACTTAAAAGCTGAACGAATCTAACGGAAGATAATAATGGCGAATCCGGCAAAACTTTATGGAATTTTAACAGGGTGCAGATCCAGCTGTTGTGGCTGTTTAAATATCTCTGTAGGGTAAAGGGCACTGCTGAATATCAAGTATGAAGGGTGGTGAAAAACGTCATCACACAAAGTTTCAAACGCTCACCTTTAAAACCATCCCACAGAGCCTCCATTCATTTGAAGTAGAAGAGGGCTTCCCATTGGATGGACGCTCACACACACAAATGCTTGCACACCGAGAGGAGAGACCTCGGGTCGTCTCGTCTCGTCTCGTCTCCTCTAGTGGCTCAGGGCTATTTTGTGTTCTCCGGCCCTCGCTTGTCGATTCAATTGTGAACGGAGTGAAGTGGAAAGAGGTAGAGTGTGGGGGAGGTACACGGAATTATGTTTTGTGAGAGGTTGCATGTTTAGAAGTGTGGCAGGGGATGAAGATTTTTCAACTGATTCTGGGCATAATGTCAAAAAGCCAGTCATCTCACTCCACCCGAAATGGATCACATGTCGGGGATGAGTGGCTAAAAATGAAGGGTCGTAGGGGTCTGATGGAAGTTGAATAGTTGTACAACTACCGTACACCTACAGACAGGCTATGTGACTCGCCACCGTTCCTACGATACCTTTGATTACAATCTTAAAACTTTGCATACCGTGTAGTGTATTAGAATATAAAACAAGCAAACAAACAAACTATTAACACTATAAAAAAGACACTAGTGCCATACGCGTTTCAACCTCAAGAGATCATCATCAGTGGCAACAGGGAAATTAATTCATTTAATCAAAATGGTTTAAATTTGGTTTAAAAATAGTTTAGATTTGTTTTCTTGAGGTTGATTACAAGTTCGTAATATTCGGTTGCTATGTATTTTCAGAAATATGCCCAGAGAGATTTATTCTTTGAAACGTTATGTAATTATAAAATGATTTTAGGATATTGTTTGATATGTATTCGGGACCTTAAAACTGTTTCATATTACAATAGGTAATCTTGTTCCTGTGTTAAAATACGACGGCACGATGACTTACTGGGAGGAATAAAGTCAAAGCTCCACGCTTTCTTAATATCAGTTTAAAGTTAGATGTGTGGTCATGCTTTTATATTGTAAACGGGAGACAAACGATTCTCAATGGCATGAAATATTCTGATGACTGAATTCGCTTTTAATTTGTCAATGAATGTGATAGTGTCATATTACAATCATTTTTAAGATATTGTGTTTCATAACATAGACCAGCAAGCTGCCAGAGATATTAAACTTAACAAGGTAATTGGTTATGCGATTATATTGCAACGCTGTGTCAGCTCCTCAGATTCTGTAGAGGAGGACAGTGATTAAATTATGAACGTAGTATGGTCTGACAGGAAGTTGTCGTGGCATATGTTAAGACAGTATATCGTCATCTGCATTGAAAGACTGAATAATACCACTATGACCACTTAAAGTCTCAGTAGATACAAATAATAAGGTCTGGGTTAGAATCTGCTCGATAATTAACAAGTAGGGTATGATCGGTCACGGATCGGTTCTCGTCCATTCACTAGCACTCTTAGAGCACGAAATCGAATAAACGCCAGTGCGGCGACCCAGCCTAATTTTGGTACTAGCAGCAAAGAATCAGGACACATCACAATCAAGCATTCAGCTGTCGTATTAGACTCACTCCCATACTGACCTCACAAATATCCAAAGTGCTGATTAACTTGGCAGGAGTGAACATCGTCCTTGTCACTATACAATAATTCTAATTCAAATTGAACATGTGACATTACCATTAACTCTGTACCGACCGACTGGTCTAAAGGAGTGTGTAAAATTGACATGCTTGAGTAGGTTTTCATTCTTAATTCTGTGAGGTACACACCATCATAGGAACACAAGTACCTAAGACTAGAACGAGTGCATTTTCATGCTATGTCTCAGACTACATCAGTGAGGGAAACATTTGAGTTAAAATAAATTTGTTTTAACACAGCGAGATAAAGCAGAAAGTCATAATTTGAAGAAATTAATTTGTCATGGCAACAAGTTTGCTATCTTTCAGTGTCCTCCTGCACAAACTATATTTAGGAAAAAATAAATACTGTGAAACTGAACTTCGGACTCTTTTCTCTTTTTAATTGAAAACTACAAAAGATACAAGGTCCTTCACAAACACTATAACCTTACAAAACGTAATACGTTTCATTCGGAACGATGAATTTTAATGCTGTTTTCTGATATTAAAATGGTTGAAATAGAATTTTAATTTTAATCATGCACCTCCCCTACTATGTTTCAATTGGAACATAGTTTCTTCTGTAACCCTCAGAAAGAGTTAGTAAAAATATACTGGGTTTAATTTTACTCTGCGAACTCGATAAGCATACCGCTTCATATTCTTCCATAAGCGACGTAAAATTTCATTCCACGGAGCTGAAATTAGAAGCAGACTTTATTTTAAAGTCCTCACTCTATTACAACGGAAGTATATCCTGCAGTTTGTTTGAAGTGTAGTAACAATTTTGCAGTTTAAGCCAGAGCAAGTCTACATTGTTCCCCAGTAAATGTTTTACTCACAAAAGTTGCTAAGAGGATGCAGCAGCTAAACCCAATGCTTGACTTAGATACAAGCCATACAGAGCTGTTGGCAGACCTGGATGACTGGTCAGCCAATTTCAGCCTAACATTAAGTCAGCAATTAAATGGAGCAGACACCTTCTAGAGGTTCTAATAGCCACTTCGCCACTCAAGAACATGACTGACTTTTATCGAACCCAAAGATCACTACCGTCTTCACCAAAGCCTGGCACTGAACTCCATACCAACCACATGAAATCAGTCAACACACTCAAATCTAATTTATTTAACATCCATTTTAGTATACACTCCCAAAAAACACCTTCGTTTCTTTTATTTTTTCGAGTTTTCGACTGTATGTATTTCTCATCCCTCCGATGTGTGCTACACGCCCTGCTCATCTCACAAAACATTGATAATATTTCGTTATGTGAACACTGTACAATATTATTCTACAAAACTCACACAATGAACCACAGGGATAAGTCATTACAATTCCTGCTTCGTATTCTGGAGGTCCAGGGGTTGATTCTCAGTTCTGAGACTGGCTATAATCGAAATGTTAATCTATCCGAGAAACAATTTGGAATAGCACCTCAAGCAGACCGCCGTGCGTCATTATTCCAACCCAGGCGAGACATGTCATTGTAACAAAGTACGAAAAGGTCTATCATTTTCGTTACTTGAAGCAGGAACATCTTAAGTCTTATAAGCTTAATTTTATGTTAATTCGTGGCCTAATTTTAATTACTGTTCCGGTACTTGTTGGGGGGGCCTAAGGAAAATCGTATCCATATGCCCAACTACCCTGATACCAGCTACTAAACACATCCTACTATACAGGAGCAGTCAAATACAGAAACTGCTTAAAATTTTATCTCTGCATGTGGTTCTTGTATGAAATCAATGATATTCCTGAATAATTATTTTCATAGCTGTGGCGCCTAGTTCGTCAGGAAGGTCCGACGCTCATAAATGCGTTTGACAAAGGCAATTTATCCCCAAAACGTGAAGTCCATGTTAGCCTTTAGAAATAATCCTGCCGTTGAGGACGGAATGCTCTGGAACAACGTGTGGGCTTCAGTACAAAACGAAAACGCAGGAGTGGAATTATGAACTGCACCGATTACAGATCGTTCTCTCTAAAAAAAAAAGTGCGTGAGGACATGAGTATATGAAGACGAATATACGACGATTTTAATCCATTTTAAAAAACATAATCTGACCGAATGTATGAATGAGAGAAAGTAATACGCGCATCGGGACTATTTACGGTATTATTACTTCTTTCAAACTCGGGGAGAGCCCTATTTCCGTTGCCCCACTTGGAAATGGTTGGCAAACGAGCGTGCGTTCGCCCTATTCTCTCTCTCTCTCTCTCTCTCCCCCTGGATAAAATCACGGCAGTAACTGAAGTATTCGTACATTTTACTACTATCCTTATTCGCCCTTAAATAATTCTTCAATGTCATCAAAGTAATGATTTTAAAAAAGAAGCTAAAATTAATATAACTGGAGAATCTTCCCACACTTCGTTCATGGAACTTATCCCACCCAATAAATCGTATTCACAGACATACAAATAATGTTTATTTCCTCGAAAGAATGCAATTCTCACCGGAACTCTCTTCAAATGTAATTATCTTAGAAGAATTATTTTCCCGTAAAGTGACAGACTGAGGACTGGATGACGAAATTCAATTCCCGTGTAGCACGGGAACTTTGTTTTCTCTACCGCCTACAGAACGGTTCTGAGAACAACCAGTCTCCTTCCCACACAACTACAACCTGCGCTAATTCTTCGGGGGTTAAATAGGCCGAAACGCGTAGCTGATCTCTCAATCTAGCAACAACCTTCAAGGTTAGGTACTTGAACGCAAGGAGGCCTTAGAACTTCCATATGAGAGGGGAATAAAGTGTTTAAGAGTCCTGCGTGTTTCGATTCTAATCATTTTGCCTGGTTAGGTGATTTAATGCTCAAAACGGGACACACGTAACTAAATGTGCGACAATAAGCTTCTTCAGAAATGTTAATTAGACACTTAACTACTTGCTAGTTACGTAACGAAACAGATGACAATATTAAAATGTTTGGATGGCTTTAGTTTTATCATAGCTTTTATATTCAGCGGAGACTATTAATTTTTTGAGAAATTATTGTGGACTTTGCCCTTGTTAATTTTGTTACTGTTGGTAAGGGGGTAAATTATGTCTGTATAAAACTGCGGCCGCTAACGGATCCACGTTCGAGTCCCCAGATGCGGAGCAATGTGGTAAAGGTATTAAGAGGAGAAACCCGAAGGGCTCGAAGAGAAAGCTGTCCCAATCCACTGCCATTCGCAATCTTACATTGACTGCCCTGCACACAAACCCAGCCTCAGCGGTGAGATACGATAGGTCCTCACCCTTAATATCAGGGAAAACAATGAGACCTTTCTTACTACTCGTATGCATACTTTGTGAAACGCCACAGATTCTTATCAACTTGTCAAAAGATTTATCCTCCGGCAAACACAAGCTTAATTTTTCTCACCGTGAGCAGTGAAGTGTCCTATTGCGTAGTAAAGAGCAATGTCACTCGCCTCAATTATTACATCCTGCACCAAAATTGGTCACGATGAATTAAAAGAACAACTAAAAATCAAATTTATACTAGACTCTGTCGCGATGTCTGATGCTTCTCGTTTGTTCCAGACAGCGGCTTTACTCTACAAGGCTGAACGATATACACTGTTCTGTTTGGTTAAATCAGTCCATTCGGACTGGAGTGCATAAAACATTCCAGTTTAAATTTTGCAGTGAAACTTCACGTCGTGCTTCAAAGTGAACAGCGCTGTCCTCAAGACTCGTCTCTTTTAATCGATAACAATGTTGTTTCCAGAAGAAAGCGTCGTTTTCAAGTCTGCATAAAATCTTATACATAATGAAAGACGCTGTGCGTATTACATATTTATTCTTGTCAGTGGATTGCTCCAGTGTGAATAGGGATCCACACTCACGCGAATAAAATAAAATCTATTCAAATCTATTTCATTACCACTGCAATCATTTCTTTCTGGCGAAGTACTTATTCTTCCCCCGGGATTTTCTTAAAATAAGCTGTACTCAAATTATTATATTATTTCCTACTTTTTCACTCTTATTATTTGTTTTTACTTACTGTTTTTACTAATACTAAATTAATGCTAGTGGTTAGCGTACTATCCTCATATTCGAAAGTTCTAGAGTTCGATCTCTATCTGTATCACTAAAAATACGGAAGAAATCGTCGGTTTAATGACAAGAAATCAACTGAAGACGGGGACAGGGCCATGTTCCAAAACGTCGTGTATACTAAATACACTAAAACAATGTACAATGTCCACTATTGTATTTATACACTCCTGTGTGTGGTCGGTTACCTAAAGCAGCGTGAAAATATTTATAAGCTAAACAGCTGACAAAAGTCAGTCTCAAAATTCTAACAATTTAATCGTAAGATTTATCCGCAATACTTTTTTACAGCTCAGGTTTCTCAGCCCGCTTCGCACCCCACCTGGAACTTTGACCTTAAGAAGCTATTCAGCGCCACTTCCCCAGCGACCGTCAGTAAAAGTCAGATGATGAGTAGCGGTAATTATAACTTTGTGTTTATTCCATCTCACTCTGCGCAGTTAACACTAAGATACTGCACGTAAGTTACGTTAATTTGTGGACCCGTCACAGGGACGCGACCAAGTTTTAAGACGTTGCGTGATTGCAACTGTCGGGCAATTTGATAAGAACGGAATCTTGTCCCAGGAAACGTAGATCACCATTATAGATTACCAAATGACGTGCACTGGTGAGAACTCATCTCCAGAAATTTTTAAAACGTATATTGTGGACTTAGTAAAATTCACATCTGACTAGGAGTGTTCAAGCTAACATAAACACTTCTTCCCTGGTCCATACATGTTGGCCTAGAAAGGAACTTGCCAAAATGTAATTCCTGTGTATTATTATTATGAACTTGGTCCTGCAGCTGTTGAATCAGCGCGTTAAAATAAAGAATTGCATTGAATTATTATACCTGTAGGCAAACTTTTGACTGTTATATTTAATACTGTACATGTATATGTTTAGTTAATCTGTTCGTGTAAAATTTTTCATTATTAATGTATGTATCATCAGTGTTTGCCTGTTACTGGCTTCTTGCTGTTGGTAAACACTTAAATAAATAAAATTGATTGAATTGAAACTGCAGACCAGTCGAAAAAATGCATCATAGAACAACATATAAACGCGACTTAGGAAAATAATTTTATAATTAGAACCGAACTGCCCTGGGATGTAAATAAATTATGGATTTTGTGGTTCGGTAACAGTAACTTCCTAACGAAGGGTTAATTAACGGGCGAGAATCTGTAGATTGTGCAGGGGTGACTTCTCGTCAGAAGTGATTAGTTATTCAACAGAACTATGTAATAAGTAAATTGTCTTATGGAACATAAACATATATTTATAAGTGATTATTATCCGTCTTTGCACAACAAATTATCGCGCAGATTTTTTTTAATTATGTGATCTTAATACGAAGAAATAAAGTGATAATTTGTTGTAAACAGACAGTTAATAATATGACAAATTAAACAGCGTTCCAGTATAATCATACGTAATTACTTCAACGTGTGCATTCACTATAAAACGTCAGAACCATATTCGGAGCAGATCTACATAAGATAATATTTCTTTAAAAATGCTATTAAGTACGAGTCCTTGGCGTTACGTAAAAATTTTTCAACGTCGAAGGTCTTATTTCTGATAATAAAAGAAGATTACAAAACATTCGTTTATTTTAACGATATAGTTCAATCAATCTCAGGCAGTTTCTAACATCAACATCTTGACAAACGCTCAGTAATTGAGGTGGGTAAGCACGAAACTGGAAAACACCTTTACTCCGAATCGATCTACATATGTCCGTACGTGTCCCAACATATTCGATTACGGTCCAGGTACATATGAGTATACACCTGCATTACGTCGAATTGGAATATCGTACCAAACTAATAAGCCTTTCTATAAAAATAAAACTGTCACACATAAAAATAACTACACTGCACGTCACCTTCCACGTTTCTTTAGAATTAATGTACATTAGCTAATAAGCACTTAATTAAAGCGATATATTGGACAATATTGTATTCGCCAATGAAATAGTTGTAAATCTATTTCGCTACCCCCCCCCCCCCCCAATTGGTTAATCGTTTCATTTCCGGTGTTATTTTTTACTTCATTACGTATATCACAACACACGTGATACCATTTATTATGACTAGTAGCGTGGAAAACTATGCTACATATTTTTGTATCCAGTAACATTAATTTCGGAATCAGTGGTACATATCAGCGCCATCTGAAAGCGCTAGGTCAGTTCTGCACCTTCTGAACGAACTGTGCAAACAAATTTCAATCCGTACTAACTCGATTACCCTCATTGTCACCTGAGGCGACGACTGAGCGTCTTGAATCCTGGTTTCAAGTAACAAAATACTTAATGTCGTTTGAAAAAGAGAATTTCGACCTAAAACAATATGCCAATACTGTGTTTCAAATTCGACAAACAGTAAAAAATTAGAAAGCATTAAGTGACAAAATATAGGCAAATATCACTTATGAGATGGGATTTTTTAATTACGCTTTTGTAGAATAGACAGTTGTACTATTTCTAAATTTAAAATAGAAGGAAAACAAATACTGTTTTAATTACAAAACTCTATTTAGTAACACATTAAAATGATACCAAACACGAAATTTGATTTAATTACTGAGCCCAATCTGAATATCACGTATGTGGTGTTCACATTTCTTCTCGGAGCGACGAAAACTCGTAAGATTAAAAGGGGCGTGTCTTAACATTGGTCCAGAGCAAATATCTTGTGTATACTAGCCTGGTGATATTCATATAATTACCTTGTATCAGCGTTGAGAGATGACATATGAGTTGGCTCACGAGCAGGATGTCAAGGAAACTTCTTCCTGTCAGTTTCATTTTGACGACGTATATATTTTCCTGTCTAGTAGATCAATTTTAAGTCCATCACGCAAAACACTGTTCAGTTAAGTTATTACGCGCACATGTCATAAGTTCAGTAACATTACTTTATAACCAATGTGTTACTTCTTTGTTCTTTGCTCTTTTTTTCCTTTATCGTAGGCCCTTATTGAGTCAAAATCACACACTGGTCATTCGAATTATACAAAAAAAAAACAGAATTATAAATTAGTCTGATATGAAGTCAGAAAGTTTCGTGCGGCAATGAAGATTAACTCTGGTTTAACACGCGTATAATTACACACAAATCACACGTATTACTTCTTGATAACGTCAGAATCTTTGGTTAATTTATGACAACGATACACGCCAACTTTAAAACCGAATATGGCACAGCGTTTTATTGTAAATGTACACTACAATAACAACATCTAGCCTACTATATAAATTTCGAATTAATTCCTTACAAATGGTGACTTAGACTGGATACAGATTAGTGTTAACACCGATACAACACCGCTCCGACCCGATTTGCCCTCAGAAGCCCTTCGCAACCTACCACCACATTGCACTGCTGCTGCGTGACTGAGGCCCAGCCTGAACTTACCGCCAGAGGCCAAAATGTATCACCTTCTCCTTCGCACATGTGCACTTACTTCCACCTACCCGCTGCATGCGCGGACACAGCTCACTCTGAAATTTTACCCGCTTGGTACCGCTACCAATGCAAGAATAGTACACTAGCGCTCACCATTGCGCTTCCTAGGAACTACGAACAGCAGACTTCTGCGTGCCGTCGTTGTTGCGCGCAGTCGGGTTATGCATTACGTGGTTTACGACTTTTCCAACTTCTAGCTTCCGTTGAATACCGGTCGCAGTTAATGACATTAACTACTTATTTCTAGAAAGATAATACAGCAGTGTACAGTTCGGTTTAAAAGCTTTTACTCAAATCATAATAATGATATCGATGATTACGATACTAATTTAAATAATAATGCCAGTATCCATGGATATGCTGTAAGAAAAATTCGAAGTTGGTTCTACCTTCATCTTCATGGCCTCCTGGTCGAGCTAGTCACAAACCTGGACCTCCAGGTTTTGTGGTTATTTTAATGACACCTTGACGAAAGATAAACTCCAAAAGACAATTAAACGCATTATAGTGACTTTAGATGGATGACTATCTTATAAATATTTGGTTACGATTATTAAAATGGAAGTCCATTGAAAGAAAATGTCCTGTCTGAAAAATGTGACATTAATTCTGGGAGAAATTTCAAATGTCATACTTAGGAAAGGCGGTCGACAGGGTAATTTACCCCTTTTTGTTTTATGGTCATAGTGACATAAGTTTATACACATAGGCAAAACTCTCCACCGGTTTTTATTAGAAACCCTGACAAACGAACAGAATTCATCGTATGACAGATTATAAAGCGAATAAGTTATGAGTTACTCTGAGAAATGTAATGCAGTCACACACGAGTAAAATGTCATATTCATTGTCGGCAGTAAATTTTATTATTAACCCACATTAATTTTATATGTCCTCCACCTCGTAGCTTCATATTAATTCTACTTTAACTGAATAACTTATGATGATATAGAAAGTCAATAAATCTACTTTACATTACGGTCAACGTGAGCGTATATATTCAGACAATTCAGTAATACCTTTAGGTCAGTTATGAATTATTATTTCTTTCCTTAATTTACGAAGAGAAGCAAGGTTATGGTATTTTACAGTGTAGATCGGTGTCCATTTCAGATTTTAGCGTCGTCACCGACTATCGTGCATCACATTTTTCGTAGCTTTCGTATTTTCTCCAATCAAATATCGGAATTATTAACGAATCAGTTCGCGACCGCTTACATCAAAATCTTTCCTACTCATTATTTTTCGACCAAATTAGACAGAATTAAATACAGATACACGAGACTGCAGAGACACTTAATAATAAATATATAAATCATGTGGCATAATGCCACGTACTTCAGCGTGCGTGCATCTTTTCCAGAAACTGCACCAAGAGAACGATTTTTAGTAGTTCTGGAATGAAGGCCAACCCGTGCTTGCAATTACACGATCGTACGGCCTATTCAGATTCAACTTCATATACGGCACTTCAAACATACGACTATGTAAACATCAACCCTACATTCACTGTATATAGCAGAATTTAAGTGCCACTTTAATGAATGAACTTAAACAACTTTTAAGTTTACCTTTCCAGTCTTTTGACATGTTTAAATTCAACCTGATATAGGAAAATTGTATTCTGTATATCAGAAAGGGAAAGTTTAATTAACTTTAACTTGACTCATGGTAAAATGAATACACACGAATAGGCGTATCTTGAGAGCCCCCTGAGAGATCTCTATTTGCACTATGCCTATATGAATATTAATTTGCACGTGTGAGCGAAATTCACTTTAATTTGTTTTGAGACCGAAATAACGAAAGCCAATTTGTAAAGCGAGCACGAGGAAAACAGGAAGACAGTGTAGTGTGGAAAAATAGTGTTAACGTATTGTAAGACAGACTACAAAAACAAATTTTTATAATTTGGTTGGTCACAACAGATTCCGATTTGAAACTCAAGGGAGAATTTGTTTGTGATGTTAAAGGTCTAGTTTTTGAAACCAAAGCACTAAAATAACATTATTATACTAATATTGCATCCAAACTGTCCTCAGTCGAGTTGATTGTGGTTTATACGACTATTTGCCTACACGAATCATTCATTTTTAAATTTACTTCGATGGGGGAACGCCATAAAGATAGTCCTGAAACTAGTAACACTGAAAACATGCATTAATCTCGATAATCATAACAACATTTAGATTTCGTAGTACCCTGAAATGTACATTTTTACATTTAAGAATATACTGCCACGGACACTAAAATAAAATTGTAGGCATTACCCTGGCGTCAATTTTATTTTCTTATAAATCCTGTATAGGCCAATATTCTTCTGATTCGCTAATACGAGAGGTTTGGAAAGACGCTGGAACATCGGCTATTTGAGGAAGGTACACATCTGGTGAGCAGGCGCTGTCCACCCACGGGAAGAATTCAATAATAGAATCGGTCCAATATTAAGCAGAGACTAGGTCTGTAGCTCATATTGCAACAACGTTGCAAAGTACATCCAAAATAGCTTCCCTCTTCAGACAAATATAATAGTGCACAAAATATATTTGACAGAAGTCATTACACTCTCTGGTTATATTGTCGGTTATTTATTTAACGCCGGAAGTTACCATGTTTAAAAATCTGATACTGGCTATAATGACTGGGGTTTGGTGGTTTTTCTCAGTCCCTCCAGGAAAGTGCCGGAACAGTGCTCTAAAATAGGCCACGAACGAATTCTTTAACATCCTTTCCAATTCATTATTAATTAATCATATAGCGTGATATACAGCATCATTACGTACACCATGAAAATAGATAATTTCTCTCTAAGTTGAAAACTTTTCCCTAAATTCTCTCCGTCAGAATTACCATACAATACCTAACTACCCTATTAATTTATTGAATATTATTCCTTCTATTTGGTCTAATAGTCTAACAGTCATTGAACTAGTGGCATCCAATGTTTCAGCATTGAGTTTACAATAACCCGCCATTTGCCATTATTCTGAGCCACAAGAATACAGTACATAACACCATATCTTTACGTTTAAGACAAATTTTAATATTATCCACCTTGCTAAGCCTAGGTTTTCCAGAGGGAAAAGATACATTCGTACAAAGATTTGGTTTTACAGACTGAAGAGAAGAGATCACTGAATATCGAGGGAAGGTGGAAGTACAATATTAAAATATGTTAGGGGAAAAAATAGGATTAGAGTGTGTGAGCTGGATTCATGTGGCTCAGGGTAGGAACCAGCAGCGGCCTCTGGTGGTCACGGTAATGAAATATCAAGTTACATTAAAGACGGTTAATTGTTTAACTAGGTGATCTTACTATTAACTCCTCAAGATATATTGTGCTTTATGGAGTTAATCTATCGTATGTGAGCCACATTCGCCTTCCATCTCATTTCTTCCACTCCCAGTCTGATAAATTCATGCAATATCTACTATTAAACTGTGAATTATTATAGGGATTTTTTTTTTTTGCTGGATCAGTTTAGATTTTAGCTTCCGATTCTGATCGGTTTAAACTTACCGGAATACGGATTGTTACATACAAATATTCTCACAGACAAATTTCGGACACAAAGAAAATAAGATCATTTATTTTAAGTTAGAGATTAAAACGAAATATCGAATATTACAATGTTCCATTATTAATCAATCGTTTTTACTGTGTCTATTGTCACTTGTTTAAAGTGTACCGTGTAGCGTTGACCCGCGCCGTATTAATATACTGCTGACCTTTGAAAATCGATGGAAGGATTTCTATACGTCAGCTGAGAAGCACGTACAACCATGAAAGTAGTCCCGGCGGGCACTACCCTTCTCGTCAAGCTTGGCTTGAACCTCATGTCATTTCACCTTTCCATCTCAACACCTTTTGCAACAGAAACATGCAGACGATATTCCTGATAATAGTACCCTGGCTATTGTTTCCATGACTATGCTATACACATCAAAATATCCCATTAATTAATTATATATAGCCTATTATTAGGGATCATCAGGTAAATGCAGCAGACAAAGCTTCTACCACTTTAGCGGTAAAGCTTAAAGGAAATGAAGACTTAATGTGAAGGCGAGTATAATAATGAGAGTTATATTAATAGTGCGAGGGAGTATACTGAATCCAACTGGTTCAAATAAAGTTTTAGTGTCAGGATCCTGTGAACACAGCAATAAACGTTTGAGTTATATAAATGGCAGGAAATTTCACGACTATCTGAGCGACTACTAATTTCTCAAGGACTGTACTCCATGGAGTTAGCTGCTTATAATGTATTAATATTAACCCCTGTAAGTACATAAGAAAATTAGAATTGTAATAACAGGATTTCACATGAAAGTTAATCGAAATATTATGAAACACCCGTTACCGCCCATTGTGTGTTTATACGTAGGTTTGGGTACACATACATCACAGCGGTAGTTACACCTTCTCCATCCACAACGTCGTTATAGGTTACATTATAGGCTAGCCCAACAAGGATAATACTAGCAACAATGGAGGGATATGGCACACAGCAGGTAACAGATGGTCATCTGGTTATTAGAGCTATCATAAGCGTTAGACAGTTCGGCGTTAGATCCCATAACCCACCTATACTTTCAAAGTTAGGTTCGAGCCAGTTCTTGGTGTTAAAATATTAATAAACTGAAATTACAGTCCTCATGTGGTACTTGCTTGAAAATCATCTTTATAATCTCTATAAACAAAATTATGAACGCTTAAGTAAGAATCACTGCCTCATTAAATCTACAGCCGACTGATGTGGGCGTAACTGAATACTACCGCTACGTGAGATGAAATACCTTAGAAACTCAGTGAGACTGATTCTCTCTTAAACACGTGACTAGCAAAATAAAGGAGTACCAATCTGAATTGGGCCAAACAATTCAAGAACGAGACTTATAGATGTGGGTGGCACTAAGAGAATAATTAAGTTACACAGTGCCCTGTCTGATTTGGAAATGGAGACAAATGTTAATTACGGAGTACGTTAACTAGAATGAAGTTTACTCGTGAGAGAGAGTAGAATGTCTTATTCACTTGTCGCCACTTTGAAAAGAACTGTTGAAACACTGACATCTTGAGAGTGCTATAGTAACCTCTCGCATTATTTGTTGCTCTAATTAATCAAAGTCAAACTGCTACAGTACGAGTCAACTATTTCCCTAGAAGAAGAATAACATTTATCCTGAAACTCAAGTGCTCAATTTTCTCAACAAGAATTCTTCATTCATCATTAACAGATAACAGTTTTTATACTGCCAAACCAATGTTGAAAATTCTATGATGATTTATTATATTTTTATCGCCATCATCATATAAAATCCTTCCACCTGCTATTTTAAAGACATGGAAAAATCTCTTACACTGGATTTGAAATTTTAAACAAAGTATCAAGAAATATACGCAAGTCCTATTTTAAATCAGAGATGAGGGTAACACCCACTCTGAAGATTTCTGTCTTCAGCGCAACAACCAGAAGACAGAAATCTTCATACTCATTGCTGTGAAAACCTCAAATCTTACATAAACTCCGACTCTGTTTTTCTTTCTTGTGCTTCTCATAACATTCCTTAAAAATAATCCGCAGGAATAGTGATCAAG
This sequence comes from Zootermopsis nevadensis, assembly GCF_977971745.1. Classification (NCBI taxonomy): domain Eukaryota; kingdom Metazoa; phylum Arthropoda; class Insecta; order Blattodea; family Termopsidae; genus Zootermopsis; species Zootermopsis nevadensis. Next base: position 12,647,848 of record NW_028259156.1, read on the forward strand.
TTTGCGATAAATCTTTCAACTATATTAGCACCCGATAGGTTTCAAGATAATTCCAAGCTTCCTGTTTTTAGCGGAGATCATTTTCAGACTTTTGAGACCAAATTCGTTAATAGTATTATCATTAGGGAACAAAAAGTGTTACCCTACACTTTAATTTATTTATTAAATAATTTTCAAACTTTCCTATCAAAAATTAACAACTGTACTTCTGATGTTTCAATTAAAGTTTGTGGATTAAAGTTCATTAGGGCTTCAAAGCGTGAATTATGTCACCTGGATAAAGTTTGTAAGAAAATAGTGGGCCAGTAACGTAATAAACATAACTGATAAAGAAGCACGACATTTTGAAACCTAGTGCCTTAGTACTAATCAATCAGCGGAAAATGCACATGAATTAAGGAAATAAATCGTAAGTTAAAGACCCTGCACTTAAGCAAGAGGTGAGAGGAGGTAAGTCTCCAAGCATGTTCAGCTTCTACTTTAAGTAAAGGTAAGTGGTCAGCTTTACGTTTCGACCGCACTTAATTAATCGACAGGTGTCTGGGTGGACCTCACACAAACTGTACGTTATGACAAATTTTGCCTCTACACAGACTCGAACTCTACTCGTTTACGTTTATATTCGTACAAATAAAACGTCAACAAATCATAACACCGCGATCTGTTTACTACAAAGCGACAAAAGTGAAAAGATTTAATAAAACATTGTATAGAAATCTGTTTATAGCCAACTGCAACTAAATTGGAAAACTGACAGAAATAATGGTTTCAGGATAAAGCAATGAAACTTCTATGTCTGTGGCATGAGGAAGGTAGATTTGAGATAATAAAAACAAGAATCAAGGAAACTAGAGGCCAATACTGATGCTGTGTAAACCAACAAACACAGAAACTTACTTTACTTCGCGGTAGGATCCTCTGTTATCGGCGCCTATTAAACCCCACAAACTGGCCTGTTCTAGCAGCCCAGTTTTATAACATGACTTTCCTTCAGCCAATGGTCTATTTCATTTCGTTCGACACACGGCAGAAACAGTTTTTTTATTAAATTTATGAAATATATGAAAGAAAGTCATGCTATGAACTGGAATTTGCTAGGAGTGCCACAGATAAAACCGAGTGATGGAAGATGACGTATGCAAATTCAAAGTCGCGTCTTGGTATCGAATAAAATTTGTTCTCTGGTGTGTCCATCTTTAATTAGATACATCCAGGTTTAATTTAACTCATATTTAACTTACCCACCGTGATACATAGTTTTCCTTTGACAGGTAAATCTATCTACCTGCAGTACTGCAGTTTATGTTATATTCCCCGTGATATAAAAAGAATTAGATAGACTGGACACGCAGCACGAATGGGAGATATAAGGCATACATAAAATATTGTAATCGGAGAGCTCTTTGAAGACCGGTGCGTGTTAATAATGATACAATTAGAAGTATATTACATATAAGAGACTAGGGAAACTCTACGGATTATAATAAGTGGAATCGTGTGATCACATACGCGTAAATAAGTTCGCTAAATCATTATTTAGCAAAATAGCTCTCTGCTAACTCCAAATTAGCAATGACATGTACAATACCTTGCAAATTACAGTAGCCAACATTCGTTTCTCGACTCACGTCTTCCAAAAAGAAAAAAATTGCTTTGAATTTACATAATTGCCTTTTACAATAAATTACTGTGATTCAGAACAATACTTTAAGTCGTGTGGAGACATGGAAGTGAAGCTGCATACATTCATAGACTCGGTTATGAAAGGGGGTGAGTGATAAGATCTGGTTGGGAGGAATAGAATGGTGAAGAGAAAACTTTCCCAATAACCGAGTCGGGAATCGAACTCTGGTTATCTGCTCTACAGTAAATAACTTCACTGGGTGTAATTATATTACAATTATTACAGTAAATATTTACAATATGATAAGATTAATAATAACATTAATTTCAGCAGTATGATAATTATGTCTCCGACGATGATGACTGCACGCATTCGACGCTACGTAGAATCCGAAGCTAACACATTCTTAGCAAATGAGTAAAATTAAGACTCGTTCACTATCAGAGTAATAAAAAATGCAACATATGTTACTACAGATCACTTCTTTCTCTTAAGCCACCGTATGGTTCTATACCACTTACACTTAACACAACATAAATAACATTCTTGTACTTAACTTTTCTTCTTTTGAAGTTTAATGTGTAACTTCGTCTTTCATCCTGAAGATGGCAACTGCAGTGTTTGCCGAAACGTTGACAAACCTTTAATATTCTACGGAGCTGATTTCCGAAAACCGAAGTGAGGATGCATACAAATCACACGCCCCAGAAAATGAGGTTCTTATGTATTCAGTTCAATATGTCATGTATGACAGACGAAACTGTGTCTAAAATTTCATTTCATGCTAAAAAAAATCAGGTATTATGGTAGATGAGATGATGCAAGCAAGATAAAGGGAAGGATAAGCTAACATGTAGATGTGTCGGCGATAAAAGTCATATGAACCGGAAGTCGTATGAATGCAATCTAAAAAATAGGGCGAATTCGGGGGGGGGGGGGGGGACAGATTGACGTGGAAGAAAAGTATTGGGGTGGATATAAAAGGACGAGAATCCGGATCCGAGTGTGGAAAAAAATCATATCCAACACCTGTTGCAGGAAGGTGAATATCACAGGTACAGAACGGCACATGGAATCACGGAGTTGGAAAGACTGATCTCACTAGAAGTATTGCATATGATTGAAACAAAACTTCTTTTAAAATTTACTTCATACTAGCAACGTGCTATAACCAACATCTCCAAGAAAAACACCTAAGCGCGCGAAAATGTGAAATAACTCTAAATAAAGAATATTTTGTACTTTTTCACTGTAAACTTTTGTATATGTTTGTGTGTCCGTTTTAACGACAAATAATTTCGCCCTGATGACGGAGGCAGTATGACCTCTGAAACGTTCGTAAACATCTACCATACTATACAGCGCAAAAACCCACAAGACAGAAATCTTCAAACTCACCGTTGTGAAACCTCAAATCGTCTGTTGTTATATTCAGAATCTCGTATTTAACTCCTCTACTTATTTTTATCCTTTCATAAACTGACATTGGTGTAGTAACATGAATTTTTGATTTCCAATTAAAAGTAAGTTTATTATGTCAAGTTTCCTTCTTAAGGAATGTATATTCTGTGATAACACCAACAGATTAAAAAAAATTAAACGACAGCACGAAAATATATTCCATATTATCTAACCTTGTGAAAATATAAAAGTATCCAACAGGGATCAGATTTTGGTCTAAATCCGATCAACCGATCTAGTAATACATCTAACAGAATGCGAGCGCTATTTTACATAGGATCCACTAAGTCCTCTACTTCCTCGTTCTCTGAGAAGCATTATCTATTGAAGGCAACTCGAGCTCCTAATAATAGTGAAGAAAATACACCTCTAATATTCGTAAAAGATTTGAGATTCTCACGGTGGTGAAAATGTCGCTGTTGGTCTACTGGGTTGTAAAACCGGTAGCAAATATATGGTTACTGAACATTCAAGTCGACTTTCCTAACCTATTGAGCACAAAGGTTTTCAGATCAACATGTCATAATCAAGTGAGTTTTAAAGGACAGAGTTAATTAAATGTCACACTCATCAGAATATAAATTTATATATAAACGTCGTTCTGTGGAAATTCCTAGAATAAAAGATTTCAGTAAGTTCAGATTCCAATTAATTGCTGCCAATCGATTCAATTATCGAACTAAATTAGATATTATGTTTAGTCAACCAGCTTCCGAAGACCAACGATGAATACTTCAATTATCATTTATTCTTCCATACAAATGACGACAGAATTTCACTACGCAGGACGAAACTCTATAAAAAGTGAAAAAGTCAATTTCTCAATAAGTCAATACGTATTATGTTTCATGTACGTGCCCTCTGAGGTTCATTAACAGACAAGTACAGAAATATATACGTTATATAATATAAAATTATGAATTAATTTTACTGGTGCATAAAATTAACACAAATAAATATAATTAACATATGCACAACACGAATAAATTGGCTTGCAATAAAACATTCTTTAATACACCACATTTACTAATTGATTACGTTTCTTTAAAGCATTTCAGATACTCTGAGACGCAGGGTAAATACCCAATATTCCGCGTAAGTAATCCTTTAATACTGTGGAACTTCCGTTCTCTACAGTAAAGATGCCTGTAACTTCATTAACCCAGAACCTCTTCTCCTGAGACCTTAAACCTCTAATGTTAGTCACAGTCGTGTTCTGTACTTCTATAACCCATTACAGAGAAGATTCAGGATTAAATATACAGTAACCATGATTCTCTATTTACCTTAAAGCAAGTGGAAATTCTTAATCTACGTGTTTTCAGAATAATATTCTACAATTAAATATAACAATTTAATCTGGGCATATGTGCCATAAGAATTCAGGTAGACTAAAGGTTTATAATTTTTATAAGTGAAGGAGCTATCCAATCAAAGGCTTCCTATAATTTTCCTCCGACTCTCAAGACGATAACCAGGATATTTTTACCAAATCGTAACACAAACGCCATATACGATAACCTTACAACCACATTCGATGATTTTTAAAAGAGTGTCGTTAAATAATGCAATAATCAGCCACTCTTCAAGCACGAAAAGCAAAATTGCTCCCATAATCAAGCCAAAACATTTCTGTTCGTGTTATCCTAAATCTATCATTAGAAGTTACCTTATTATTCCACGCGCCATTGAAATAAATCAGAAAATACAAACTACTTAAACTTAAGAAAGACATTCCTGGGCTTGAACAGTCAATGCAAGAATGCCGTGACTCGGGCAGCTATCGCTGTTTGTGCGTGATAAAAGGCCTGAGATAAATACAACAGAACGTCGAGCTCTGAATTGCCTGCCAAATACTTTTAATCTACCTCAGACTTCAAGGCATTACGGTGTGTGAGGTAGGTCTGTAGTCAACAGACACGCGAGGCTTTTTCAGCCATCTGATAATTTGCGATGCATTAAAAACAAAGTAAGCACAGACGTGATAACATTTATACATTTCTCAGATTACAAATCTGTGCTCGAATAATTCATTATGTCTGCAAAATGCCTTTTAAAACGGCTATCTGCTCCAGTAACATTTCTTTTTGTAATCTATTACATGCAACTTAAAGTATCAGAAACAGACTGATGTTATAGTAACCAAAACAAGTCAAATGTGTCTGTTTTCCTCGTATTAAAAAATCCTCGAATTGAATAAAATAAGTGACCTTTACCAGGCGCCCACAAACCTGGGGACGGGAATTATTTCTACATGGGTGCATGATAGGTTTATTTCACAGCGGTCGTGAAACGGAAATCCTCGTGGGAAAAATGCAACAATTAATTTAAAAAAATTTGATTCTCGCTAACTGAGCATAATTTACAAATAAATTACATGAAAATACATAAAAATTATTTTTTTTAATTCGTTCGAACACGATATCATGGAATCTCAAGGTCCCTTAAGGAACAATAGAGTCTAGAAATTGGTCTGTATTTTACAATAAAATTAAATTTAAATCATTATGTAACAATATTTTACAAGACTTTTGAATCCATAAAAGATTGATAAAAATTGCATTCGTATTGTGTTATGTTTTAACGCGCATGACGTAAGATTATAGGCACGGTGCATATGTTACTGACTCAAAAGTTTCATTTCTCTTTGACATCGGGAAACAAACATAGATCAAATTTAATTATTTTCACTACAATGTAATTAAAGTTTTCTTACTCTTATCAATTGCACCTTCATTCGTCATTAATTTTAAAAATTAAGTCAAAAGTAACACGGAACAAATTCATTTAATTACATTGCATTTTCCTCCACTGCAGGCACACTATTCGTCTGTGTTATTTATAATAAAATCTAAAAGTGCGTTCGAATTTACAGTTAATCCGTTCAATATGATTTTTAATCCTTCAAACAAATCACATTAAAGTTATCTTACAGCATATAAAGGCTGTCATGTATTAATTTGTTCTGGTTCGTTGATATTCACACGTCAAATGGCGTTAAACAAATATTTTTATACTTGGACGAGGCATATATTTTATGTTATAATATTTTCATGACGATAGACATGGCGTCCACGTTATGCGTACACTGTCATTATTTCGCGCAAAGAATTTATAAAATAAACTACACTTGGCAAAATGATTAAACATGGTTGCAAAAAGTTTCGATGCACTTAATATTTTACATAAACACAAGGCTACAAAAAGATTACACACAGGCCTAGTAGCGATTATAATAATACCGAATCGATATGATTTCATTTCCGTAAATAATTGACGTAATAAGTGTGCAGTGTTTCGCTTGTCTACCGTGGACTATGTGACTAGTACGAGCCTGAAAAATGACATTAGAGGTTATGTAACTGGACAAATTTCATTAATCATAAACACTTTGTGCTTTCATGTAAGGCCTACTGCACGTATTTCAGCAATAGATAGTTATTTCGCTGTTTAATAAATTTCCTGCTTTTACAGACGAGAAATTTACATTGTCGCTACAAAACCAAAATCATATGACCCTATTCTGATTTAGTTAATATTTTTATATGATTTTTATTTAAAATGTGTTAATATTACCCTCTCATCTACTCGCCTAGGTATTCAAAGTGGTTTCAATTTTCCAGCTATATAGAAATGGGCATTAAGACTAATTGGTTATGTAAATTGACGAAGAAAACTTCTGGAAAATATAGACCTATATATGTCTATAAACCCCTGTTGCTTTCTGCTCTTGTTTTACGAAGAGTTAACCTCAGGGCAATTTCAAAGATGGAGAACGTGTCAGCTGTCCGTGACGGCTAATTCTGTTAAAGACAATCGACGCTTTGTGGCAGGATGAAAATGTTCAGTAAACTGGATGAATAATTTCATAGTTCAGTGCATTGCGGGGTTTCATATTATTCTTATGAGATGTAGATGATTAGGCCTTACACCTAATTATGAGACTAATTGCAAATAATCAGCAGTGTCCTATTTAAAGTGATACAGATTGGTCGAAGAGAACACAAAAATCTCGGATACCATTAAATATCTCTATCACTTGTTATCGCCACGGTGGTCTAGGGTTAGAACGCTTGCCTTGTAATCCTGGGGTCCCGGGTTCGATCCCCGGCGGTGCCCGAATTTATAACTTGTGTTGGGCAAGGCCGTGGTCTAGGCAACACGGAGTTTTCCTCCGGGGGCTTCCCCGGTTTCTCCGTGGCATCCCAACAATTACTCCATTCACACACAGAAGAAGGCAATGGCAAACCACTTCTGGATCATCTGCCAAGAACGTATATGAACAGGTCTCAGTCCGAGAAAAGGATGGAAGGATCCTGTTCATATGGACCTGTCGTCAGACAGAACACTAAATAAAATAAATCACTTGTTACCTTTTGTTTACCGTAAATTCATAGTTCTAGTACTCATCGTCCTGATTATAATTGCAGCAAACACTTCTAAAACGCTGATAAACTTTTATCAGATTACACGGTGCTACAACCCAGAAAACAGCCATTTTATATAAGACGTGACTTCAAATTTATTATTATATTTTAGCAATAACTTACATCTGTTCGAGGCTATTAAGAACATAAATAAAACCTTCCCAAATAACGTAAAAAATTTACAGAATTAGGTAAATTTTGAGTGAAGTAGCAAATACTCTTATAGATTTCCTAATTACGTAATTATAAAGTTATTCGGATTTCACATTCCACGAGTATTCTGTAAAAGGAACATCAACTTTGTGTCTACAATACTTCATTTTGTTTTATATGACTTGTTCTTTCGTGTCTAGTGATTACTAATGATAATGATGATGATATGATAATGACTACGGCAACGATGACGACAGATGAATCAGCAGTGACGAACTGACAACTACTATAACTTGTTTTCCCAAAATAGTCTAAAGAACGTAAACACCAATTTTGAATAGAAAGAATGTTCGTAACTGTAGCTCAACAAATACAAACGTATCCTAAGTGAGATTTGAGGTTCACAATGCAGCGACTATGAAGATGCCTGTCTTCTGATTTGCAGCGCCTATGATGGAGGCAGTAAGCACCACTGAAACGTCGGTAAACATCTATCGGAATGCACGGCGCAACAACCTAGAAGTTATGACTGTGCCTGTATTTGCCTGGTGAGACGCAGGAATCCCTTACTGCAGCCGGCAATCTGTTAGGAATACAAATGTTACTGCTACACCAGGATGATTTCCTTCTCAGGCATTTGTAGCAGTGAATTTGTGGTTCTACGTCTGATTTATGTTTTCTAATGGAGCTTATTTTTTGCATGGTACAGCGTATGAAGCACATGTTCAGACTTTTAAAACTAAATGTTCCTAGTTCTTGTACATCCCTGAGTGGCTGGCGACTTTTGAGGCGGAGAGGAATACAAGGAAAGCAGCCTGCTGTGATTGGCTGTAGTTAGGGGAAGCTACAGGTGTACGTGGAGACTTCTGACAGATATATTTCCCACGATCAGAGACGGATGACTAAGCTTCTATAGTCGAATCACAAGTATTTCCCTAATACGTACACTTTTAAACAAATCATGTAAACATTTAAAATCTCTCGAAATGTAAAATTACTTTTCTCTATCAGTTTTCAGATACTAGTATAACGTACACAATGCTTGACGATGACCTCTAACATCCGTTATTTTTTATTCTCAAATCGTAAAAAATATATCCCGCGTACATTAAAACTAAAAATGGAGCAGGTATATTATCAGATTTGTATTTAGTGATCTGTACAGCTGTAGATGTTGTTCTTCTGACATGACGCTGTGTGAACCGTGGATGTTAACGTTTCCGTGAAACATACCGTCTCCATTTTCATAACTGAAACGGGGGTGTTGAGAAGTGGGTGATTTATATCCGGCCAAGATATTATCCTGGTCTTATAAGACGTACATCTAAAAAGCTTTTCAGCCCTGAAGATGGAGACAGCATGCTTGTTCGAAACTTTAGTATCCATCTATTAGTTGACACGACGTCACAACCCAGAAGATATACTTCGGCATCACCATTACCGTAAAAACCTCACGTCCTGTACAGTTACTGTTTGTAGTTAGGTACGCAGCCTTATACGACAGAATTACATGGCATCTCCCCATTAACCTTGACAAAATGTGGGAATGGACTCTTTGTCGAGGCACTGAAATACCAACCAAGTGGAGGACAGTAACAGATTTCATACCTTCTGCTTTGCTGGTGGTGGTAGTGGTGTCCACGTTGATCCTGTTGTCGATGCTGAGATCCACATAAAACGTTGCTGCTGGTAATCCTTCTTTGCAGCTTTATATCCCTTAGCAACACACTATGTTTTGACACAAGTTTACATCATGAACTAGCAGGGAAAAATTTCGTATAGGCCTATGCTTTGAAACAGATCATGATTACTAAAATATTCACCTCTCACTGTTGCACAAACACACACAAAATATCACGAAACTTAATGTAAATGATATATTCGGACGCGGTAACGCACACACGACACAAGTCCACGCAAGTCCATCTAAGTAACTGAAGAATAATTGGAGCAGGGGGCGGGGGAATTGTAGGAGCAGGTGTGCGGTGGGAAGGGAACAGATATCGGGGGGTGTTCGTGGGCGGAGGGGAAGCAAAGAAGTTAACAGGGGTAGGAAAAATTTATGTGACATTTGTACTCAAAACCGAAGTAAAAATACGTTTGCTTCAGAAACAACCACAGTGGATTGAATGGGGAAAATATATGTGCTGATAACAGGATGAACCCAAAACCGTTAATATTTTATTTCTCCTGTCCAGTACTAGGCAGAGACAAACGCTTAAAATAATTTGATTTCATTCGATGTTACAATTCATAATGCTTGTGTAAGTCCACATCCTACGTTACGTTAACTAAAATTATTAGAACACAAATATAATACAATTTTATGAAAATGAAAGTCCAATTATACCTAAGAAAAATGTAAGTCGGACATTGGTCAACTTATTTATAATGCACAAATAATTAGTTTCCTTCTTTTAGGGCTGCTTCTATCTGTTCCACAACCTAAAAATACTATTAATTGGTTATAAAATTTACCTGGAGACCTATGAGTTATTTCACAAGGCAACGTCCGATTGTCTGTTACATATTAGTCTCTTGAAACCATAACGGATTTTCAGTCAATTTTATGTGAGATTGTTTTTCGTGAAAAAAATCGAATTATAATTCCTAATACTTCAACGATAAACAGGCTATGCTATTGATTTTTTTTTTTCAAAAGCCTCTTCATACATTTTATAAAAATGGTTGGCATTATCTCCCGTGTTTGGTGGGTCCCTGTCGCCAAGGCAAGGCGCATCCTCAGGTTGCAGATAGAGGAACAGCCTCCAGTTATGGTTGTTAGTTTCGAATATATTGAATAAGCAATCGCTGACAGCTGACGATGGGTGGTTCTTCAGCTTGGGGGTTGGGAGTGAGGCTAACAACTTTTACCGTACAAAACAGCATTGTTACGTAAAAATTACCAAACATAATGACGAACTTAAAAATTTGTCTCTTCCCCCAATATTGTCAGCGTGATTAAGTCAAGAATAATGAGATGGGTGGGGTATGTGGCACGCATGGATGGAACAAGAGGTGTGCACCGGGTATTGTTTGGGAACCCTGAGGGAAAGAGACCGCTTGGGAGACCTAGACGTAGATGGGAAGATAATCTCAGGCGGGATCTATGGGACATAGGAGTTCAAAGAGACTGGATTTTGTTGGCCCAGGACAGGGTCCAGTGGAGGGGTTTGATTAATTCGGTGATGAACCTTCGGGTTCGGTAAGCCATCTAGTTACACAAGGTATAATTTTTTACTTCGTTACGAGTGTGGCATTCGTTATTTCTTTAATCGTGTCCACTGGAAAGCCGGAGAAGTATATGCCAGGATAACATTCAGGTGGATCTTAGACATGTTGTGAGCTTGGTGTAGAAAAGGCGAGTGAAGTCGGATGGCAAATTTGTAAGAACGGACAGGAAAGAAAACCATACTACATACATATTTGATAGATGGCTGAGCGGGCCATAGAGCCGATCTGAACTGGCAGTGAAGGGCGAACTCCCCTTTTGACAGGGTCGCCTTTCCCATAACTATCCATTTTACTACTTCATTTACAGCAGTTATTTTAAACAGATCCGTTTGTTGCACGGTGACTTATTATTAACATTAATCAGTTTGAACTTAGATTTATTAAATATAACTTTGCTCACTGTTAAAATGTCATTTAAATTTAATTAAGATAATTTTTAACTTCCTTCTTTATCCCTTTTATATCAAGCCTATATGGTACACTACATTTATGTACATGTTCATACTATGTGCTCTTCATCAGAAGTTATTAGGGCGACTAAATCAAGGATCACGAATTGGGCGCGGCATGTATCATGCATGGGATATAAAAAATGGACTCAGAGCTTTGGCTAGATACATTAAAGGGAAGAAACAACTTGGCTGATCTATGCATGGACCAGAGGATGATATTAAAACTGATCATAATGGAACGTAATGTGAGTGAGGACTCGATTCATTTAGCGCACGATAGGGGCCGGTGGCAGAATTCTGTGAACACTGTAATAAATTATTGATCCCGATTAAAGGCAGGGCATATCTTGTCCAACTGATTAGCGACAACTTCCGAACAATTACTCTGATCAAAGGGATTGTTCCTTTCGACAAGTACAAAATTTGAAACACAAAGGAACAAACGAACTATATGACTCTTTTAAGTTATGAAAATCTATGAGTAAAATGCGAACTGAAAGTCGCTTTGATCATCACCGCGTTGCCAGCTGTCTCTGTGCTGTACTATCAATCATCGATCTGGGTAATGCGTCGTATATGAACCGGTTCGGTTATTTCAGAGATAGCGCAAAGCGACACTTTGCTTAGGGACGCTATCATTGAGAGGTGCATCGGTGTAATTGCGATTTGGAACACAATTGAAACATCAATCATAATCACAGATGAGCAAAAGCACTACATGGTAATGGCAGAGTGCCACTTCAACAAAACAGGAGCCCCGTAATGCCATGTCCAATCATCTGCCCCCCGCTAACACACACACACACCTATTAGAACTCTGTGTGGACGAAACTGCAAAGTGGAAGAAGGAAGATTTCCTTTGTGTTCCATTCAACAAGTTCTGTATCGTTCACATTTGTTAACGTCAACACAACGTAACCTCATGTGTTGTGAAAGGTCAATATTTAGCCAGGCGAATTATTCATCATCAACTTCATGGTTTGGATCCCCTTACCCTGGTCCGGCTCCATGGGACCACAAAGACGAATTGGGTTAGCAGCGGTGTACCGTAGAAACACAACAGCTGCGTCAAGCAAAACAGTGACTGATTCATGTTTTCCTCTGCTGTTAAGCAACGATGTTTTATTCATATAACAAATCCTTAATCACTGTAAGACCTTTCTACGCCTTTTAGCGTTAAATTAGTTCCATATAAATAAATCAACACGAAGCACTATTCTGTTCTTTTTTATTCTCCTTTGATAGATTTAGGCCATCTCCAGGAGACTTGTAATACTCAGGATTTAAATTATTTGCTTAATATTGAAAATTATTATTAATATCGGCAAAAACTATGGAACATTTCTGGACTGATAGAGTTAGTAATGCCACTAACAGACTTATACATATTATTATAAATCTATATATATTCGAGCATTAGGAAAGGATTTATTAATGAAGTAAAAAGTATTATATTTAATATGGTTGTTTTATTATAAACTTGGATGAAGGACGTGCTCATAGCTAATCTGCTGTAAAATTTCGTATTTGAAAAGAATTTGCCACTTCATAGAATTATTTTATTTTACGCAGGAATTATGTGTTAGGTCCCTCCTAATATAGTTATACTAACTGAACCACAATGTTTGAGTATCATCCTGTACAGGACAACAGTTTTATAGTGACATAAATAATTAACAGATATAAGCGTATTTAAAGGACTGAAACCATTTCAAAGCAAGTCAAGTAACCGTCTAGTACAAATAATAGAAGGACAAACATAGACATAAATAGTATCTTTCATTGCTAGTATTTTTACATCACGAGAAAGTATCATAACTTAGCAAGAGTTCTCCGTCCTCTGGTATAAAAAGAACAAATCAATAAAGGCCATAATAGAACGAAAACCAGCTTACTGGGTAGTGGTTCCAAACCCCCACCTTTAATTCCAGTGATATTCAATTGAGTATCGTGGTCAGTATCTGACGTATCCGTTTCAATTCTATTCCAATCCTGGTGAAAGCAGGTTCTTTATGGAGATTTCGGGTTTAAATTCCTTAAGTTCTTGCATGATATTTAATGAATATTTTTTCAAAATACTTAAAAGCTCCTTCTCTGTCTTAGGTTTACTTTTAATACTCCTGATATTCAAACAATTCTTTTATTATTAAAATAATTCCAGAGAAAAATCATACACTATTTTTCATCCGTCCTTAGGTTTTGGACGGGAAAAAAACGGCCTATAGATGTGGAACATAACTGAGAATTTGTTCAACAAGTAGTCACATGCAGCCAGCGAGTGCTGGTCCACCATCTTGGTTGCTGGGTAGTGTTTAACATCGTTTAAACATAAAAGAAAACTAACAGTTTAAGAAGTTATGTAATACACTCTCACTGTCTTGGACGTAAGGCTACATGCAAGCGGATAATTTTCAGTTAACTAGAACATTAGCCACAACTAGAACATTCAAGACAAATTATACAACGTCCTGCCGTGTCTGCAGGGAAAAGTTTCTGAAGAAACTGGCGAAGAAAAGAATGATTGATGAACAATCTTGATGACAAAGGCTTTGTTACCTTTCACCAATACTCGCAAGCAACATAAATATTAGCCTGTTCCTGTTTACGAGATATACGTGAATTCGTACTTTGAAAAATACTTAATCCCAAGATAAACTGAGTAAAATTAATTCCGATCTAGATTTTCCCTGGAGAATATATTATTAAAAATGGGTTTATTTTTATTGTTATATTTTACACGGAGATGGGAACATTTCCAAATTACAATTTCTGTAGTTTAAAACCTTACACTTTCTCTTTTAAATGTGTAATGCATGTATTCTCTATTTCTACAGACTTACTAATTCTTTAGAACGAAATTTGTACGTGCAGCAAACGTATACTGGCTGTGCCTTAAAAATAACTTAGTATTGACGCAAAAAGACAATTCTAAAGACAGGGATAAGTTACTGTGAATACACAGTAAATGATTATTTATTTTTTATTTTATTTAGTGTTCTGTCTGACGACAGGTCCATATGAACAGGATCCTTCCATCCTTTTCTCGGACTGAGACCTGTTCATATACGTTCTTGGCAGATGATCCAGAAGTGGTTTGCCATTGCCTTCTTCTGTGTGTGAATGGATGCCACGGAGAAACCGGGGAAGCCCCCGGAGGAAAACTCCGTGTTGCCTAGACCACGGCCTTGCCCAACACAAGTTATAAATTCGGGCACCGCCGGGAATCGAACCCGAGACCGCCGAAGAAAAATATTCGATTTTAATTCTGTTAAAATCAGTAAAGAAGACAATATGGAGTGAAAATCGGATTCAAATCTGAACCTGTTCTTGCACAGAAGTGATCTGGCCTGAACGAGTCTGGATATTGTCTATAAGTTTATGAAGACATAAGGAAAACGGGTCCAAATATCCATGCTTTCTTTAAGGCGTTACGTTATGCTCATGTATACAAGACGTCTTTTGTACAAAATTTGGCGACAAAGGAAACATTTACAGCGCTCTTACTAAGAATAGACTTCAGCTACTTCGCTGACAGAATTAGGGCGTTGCCATGACTGATATTTCGCGTTAAACTCGACTGACTCGTTACTTCAAATATGTATTCGCGAACTTAGAGGAAAAGCAGAAGTCTGTCTTGAATAGCAGCGACAAAGTTGGCTAAATATTCAGGAACAAGCAACTACCTTTCCTTCGAGACAGCCAAGTGCTGTGTCAGAGATGAAGCCTTTATTTTCAGACAGAGGATATGATAAGACAGCTACTTGTCAGAGTTACAACACACCTCATGATTCTCCTATACAGGTAGCCCTCGATTTGCGCCGGTTCAATTAGCGCCGATTCAGAATAACGCCGCTTTTGAAACCAGAAAGTCAAAAAGTGAGAAAAAATATATTTTACTATTATTTATAACGTTTTACAATGTATCTCGTACTGATTCTTATACTAAATCGTAATTCTTACATCGCTAATTTTGAATAAAAATTATTAATACAGTCATCTCTGCAATTACTTATGTTTCGTTAACGCGAATTTGCTCCAATGAGATCGATGACTCGGTAAAAGCTGTTTGTGAAATGCAAACTTTTGCATATGCGAGTTTGCTCTTACGCAATTTCATTCCCGGCGCTTTAAACGTTCAAAGGACTAATTTAATCTCTGCGGAGGTACCGGGGTTATTTTTACTACGCGATTATTTAGTATAGGTCGGCGTCTTACATGAATGCAACTATCGCATAACAGCAGAGATGACTGCACGCATCAGTCACATGAAAGAATCGCGGGGACCAACGAATTGCCAATCGTAAGTGTATAAAATATATTTTTTAAATTCCCTTTATTTTATTTAAATTATTTCAGAGCTTTAAATGTAATGCCATATTACTCGTCAATGTTTGGGTGCTGGGAACGCATGCCATTGACTTCCCATTGATTTACATTATAAAAGAGTTTCAATTTACGCCGATTCGTCCAGGAACGCATCCCCGGCGCAAATCGAGGGCTACCTGTATATAACTTCGAAACAATATATGAATGATGAACAACAAAGTAAAACCGAATAAATCGGGGATAAAACCCTGCTCCAGTGCTACTTTGTCCGCCACGAATCTCATTTAAAATTACCCGGGGCTAAACCCTGGACTCCGAGGTGAGAGCTTGATTATCACCTAGGCCTAAATTAGTTGCGAGATTCGGTATCAGGAAGACTTGAAATGGCGACAGATTTTCCTCTGTCATCTTTAGTGGGAATGAAAGGTTACATCCCTCCCTGTATTTAAACGTAGTGCTGTTAACTGTCCAGATTTCAGGCAGATTAAATGCACTGCACGAATTTAAAGGCTTGATGCCTTCGTAAATTTTAGGAAGGGAAAGACGATAAAATACACTATAATTTGCGATTATTCATTTTCCAGATTAACATTTGCCGAAGATATGCTGTTGTAACAAATTCGTTAAGGATGAGTTTATATGCAAACGTACTGCAGTATTGTTTCAGATTCTCAGCCATGACAGTTGATTATACACCAAATATTGGAACTGAGTATTTATTTCAACGCAGATGTGCAACTTGTATGTAGCTGGAGAAATGTAATTTAACTGATTGTGCTATAAGGTATACTGGTTCTGTATCCAAAAAAAAATCGCTCATCGTTTTTAGAGGAACTGTCTCTGGGACGGACAAGATATCTGAAGAACAACACCGTCTGATCAACATACTCTGAAAATATTCTTTCGTATGAAATAATAGCCATTAATTAATCTGTCAGTCGTTATCACAAACATTTCGTAAACACAGTCATTACAGCAAAAAAAAAGAACATCAATCAAAGCTGTTAACTTGGAGAAAGGGTGGTAGTATCGGCCGTGACTAAGGTGTGTTAATCACAGCGGGAGATACTGAGACATGTGCCTACTAACTTTATTTTAGGCACATGATGCCGGCTAGTGGGAGAGAGGTTCCGTGACTGGCCGGCTGAGGCGCTAGTAACAGTGGTGGCGCGGCAACCGTACGTCGCGAAAGGGAATAATGCCAGAGTAGTGTGTGGTGGCGGGTTGGTGAGAGAGGGAAGCGTAGAAGGCGGTGTGTATCGTACTGAGACGTGCTCTGTTTCATGTGTGTTTGAAAAATTACTGCATTATTTCGGTGCTTATGTACTACTGAAATAAAACTTACAATACTTTGCTGCCCGGGGATTGTTATATAGACACATTGTTTGCTTTAATAAGTGTTCAGATGTTCAAATTCAGGATGTCACAAAGTATCGGCCTCAGCTACTGCGTCACGACAGTCGTCAGTGTTCTGCTAATCACAACGATTTTGGCAGGTAAGTTGTAAAGTTAATCCATAAGAATATAGCTCTGAATGGCTTTAGTATGAAAGCGTTTCTCTGAATATAGGCCACAGATATGTAAGAATGAGGTTATGTTACTACAGATTTCCATTTCTCTGTATATATGTACATTATAACTATTTTATTTTTTACTGCATTCCATCTTGCATTATCTGATGTTATTACATTTATTTTCAAACTTACTTCATACTATCAAATTTCAAATATAACAATTTTACCCATTACATATAAGTACGATTAATCTGCTTCGCTTATAAATGCAACTCATGCAGGTTCTTAATCTAGTGTTAGAGAATGATTGAATTCATAGGATGAGTTCGTTTAAGAGCACAGGTCTACTGTGCTTTTTTTATTTTACATAAGAATAATGATTTGAAAATTTGTTGGTTTGTAGGTCAGATTATAACTTTATTAAAAAAGAAAATGAATTTGTTTGTGGAAACAATAAGCCATAATTTTTCACATCGAGCATATAATTTAGGGTCCTAGATTTATAATCTTTTATAATATTTATGTATGAAAGACGATCTTTATAAAAGTGAGAAACATAATTTAATATATAATTTTTTTTCATTACTTAATACCCATTATGTTATCACCTGTAGAGATAATCGCTCTTTATATTGGTTAATGTATGTTAAGGAAGATGTAGATTTCAATTCTGTAATTGAAAAGTTTATATTTTTAAGTTTGTTACCTACCTCGAATTGTTCACAAATACGTTTTCGTCCACGAGATCTGTTGAAAACGTAATACGATTTCTGTCACTAAACCTATTAAAACATGTAGTAATTTTCCTGAACATAACCGAAAATCGTATTTGGTCCAAAATGGAATGCGGCGTGGGAATTAGGTATATAAAACTCTCAAGCGATCATGAAGGGGAAAAAGTTTCGTTTCCAATTTCCCAATCCTGGAACAGAGAAAAAGGATAACTTCAGATAGATGAATTATTCGGTTCTTTACACATTGATAAATATGATATTGGCGAAACGTTTTACGGGATTATAAAATAAAATGCAATATTTCAGTGTTAAGCATTTAACTGAAATATTGTCATATGATAAGCCTAGTTTCTAATCACGAATAATCTTTATTAAAAAGAACTATTTAATATTATTGTGACATGTGCTCTAGAGTACATAAATACGAGCACAAATATTTAAATAGTCTTTCCTTTTACATGCTTTACACATTTCGTATAAGTTTAAGGTTAAAGTATTGTGTGGAATTTGATTTAGAATTGACAAGTGACGAACCGTGTGTTACATTTTTTTAAATTATTTTAACTGGTTTTCTCGTCTTCAGTTACGGTTTAAATCCTTTACTGATGACATTGCCTTGATAAGGAATGACTCATAAATTGCATTCGTGCATACAACTTTATTTATATGACTATTATGTTAGTTATTTGCTTATACTGCGGTTAGGTATTGTTATAAATAAAATTGTTAATAGAACACACATTACCGAAATTCTAATAAGCAAATACTTTGTTTGTCGTGTGCCTTCTAGTGTTAGAGACCGTAGTATCATTTCTCCTGCTACTTTCTGATTAATTCTGTACCTTAGTACTGAACATTTCGATAAAGGCCTAATTAATATTCAATATCGAGATTCGATTGGCGAACCCATACAACTTCTTCCTGACGTTCCTTGTATCCATCATACCTACGTCCGGTCACTATTTTTAACTAGGCAGGTAATGAGTATTTCCTCCGATTTAACCTCTCCCATCCTCTCTGCTCCAATAACACCAATGCCACTGGCTAGAAACGACGTACGTCCTTTATTTAACTGTTACGTAAAACGTTCTCTCTGTGCTTTCGTAACATATATCAACTATATTGTTTCTTTTATATCGCATAGGAGAACTTTAGAATTATTTGTATTGAATAATTTAACTGTCACATGGATGCCAGTTTCTGGAGTATTTATGCCAAGTCTATTGTGTTGGTATCCGATATCGCTGACTACTACAAGTTAAATTCAGAATTGTAGCAACATTATGAGACCGTGAATGAATGCTGATTTTAATTAAAACAAAACGGCGTTCGTGTAAAGGTTTTACTCACTTTACACATAACGGCAGATGGTAGTAATAGAAATATCAAAGATAAAATTGCCTTTTCATTGCTACAAACGTTAAGAGGATGAAGAGATTAAGTTTCCTTTCATTTATGTTTCAGACTATTTCGGTCGGTTAAATTTCTTTTGCGTTAAGATTTATCATTAATTAGATTTTGGCACAAGAAACATGAAGGTTAGCACGTCTTTTAAAGTGAATGGAATTATTTTATGAAATAGGTATGAGAAAAACTGTTACGTTGTTGCTACCACAGCATTCACATTGTCGTTAAGCTCAGAAGCGATAACTCTCGTTTATAATTCTAGCGACTGAAGAGGTTACTTTAAATGTTATTGGATAAGATGAGAAATAAGAACAGAAAAAATCTTTAATTTCACACTGACCACATGAGACTCGATACGCACTAGACAATGTTTAGTCTGTCATATCAACTGCACGTTTCGATGCAGTGAACTTTAAACAAGCAAAGAGCTGTTGTTATTTCAAATTAGATGTTTGACTGCATATGGACAAATTGGGCATGTAACAAAGATAAACAAAGAGAAACTTGTTCATTCAGAGTTTTTACATGAAAAATAATATAACGACTGTTGTTCTAACGTATAATGACGGTAGAAACAGTCAAATTGCAGAACTACTTTTTTTTTTGCGTACTAGTTGGGGCCAGTAGACCGAGAAAGATCAACCCACGCGGAACAATTTTTTCTGTGGCAACAGAAAATACTTGACTGGTAAAATGCTTGGGGGTCCATCTGCCACACTACATCCGGACAGAGGGAAAAATAGGTGAGGACATATGGGTGCAGTGCTCAGTATTTCCGTTTCCTGCATAAACCGGCTTAACTGTTGGTATCACAAGCTACCACGACAGCTTTTAAAAACCATGTGGTGTGGTATTGATGGTGGCGTGTGGCGGTGATATTGTGCTTTGTTTCCCCTTCCGCTCTGACTTTTTCTTCGTCTTGTAAAGATGTAACCGTTGTTAGTTGCTATCTTCCGTTCTCTTTTCTCTGTCATCCCAGACAAAACATCACACTGTTATGCCGTCCTTTTATGTTGATATCGATCAGTGTCTGATCATGCGCTCTGGTAGAGGAGGATTTCGTAATCGACTTGGGGAAAATATATGCATAAGACTAAATTATCGTGGGGTTACTATTAATTATGGTTTACGTCCTGTGGGAGTCACAATATTAGCTCTATTAGCAATTTAAAATTTGTTTCACTGAAGTTGAAAGTAGCAGTGCGCACCTAAACACAAAAATTGAATGTCTTTGTTGGCTGGTTTGTAATTTAATTTACATACAGTGCTGCATTCATATCATACCCATTGTTTCTCTATTTAAGCAAATGAAGTGATATATTAAGCTCGCCACTTAATTTGTGCATTTTGCATTAAAATAGTCTTGTTTTAAATGACCAAGTATTCAGTTTGACTCAATAAGCCTGGTTGCAACATTAACATCAACAACAGTAGCAACAACAAAAAAACAAAAATTACGAGCCATTACTAAACGTTGACATTTGAATTTTAATATCAGTTTTCAAATTAAAGTTCTGTAAAGCTGGAAAATGTATGTATGTTAATACTCGTCAACCCTTTAACGCCGAGTGATAACTATACCCACCAATTGCCTTAACAATCAATAACACTGCTTTATATGATTCTTAGTGTAAACGAGGATTATTTCACTAATCTATGTTATTTATAACGGAGGTTGACTTATTCGTGTTGAAATCGGTTTTTAAGTAGTAAATAAGAGTAAGATAAACTGACTAAGTATTTTATATATTGTTATTCCTTTAGCGTTATATTTCTCTCCTCGCTTATAAAGAGTACGATTCTACCAGGATCTACCCAATTTCCTCCGTTGGCAAAGAAAGTGAAATATGAATTGGAGGAAGTCGTAAATATAAACTTGTTTCTATCTTTGAAGGGGATAATGAAAACGACTTGCCAAATTGCATTTTCTAATGTGAAACATCATAAGATGGAAAACTTCCTTAATTTGAATCGATTTACGAAGCAGTCCTAGGTCTACAGACGTTGTTTTGGAAATCTGAAGTGAAGTGTCTTGAACGTACCTCTTCGCCTCTTTCTCCCCTGTCTCTAGCCTCGCCTTCCATTACTCTTGTCCTCCACTTGCTATCTGCACATTAGCACGATCCTCAGCCCCCAGGGGCCAGGCGCCCCTGTCATTCCAGCCAGACCCTACACTCCTCACCACTGTGATTGAATAATAGCTTCTGCGATGCTTGACCGTAGTCTACAGCTACTGTACGCGGTCCCTCTATTGTAACAGTTTTTTATTAAATGAAATACGTGTAGTACATTGAGGGCTTTAAAAAGCTGAGGTATTTCAGCAAACGTTGATAAATTAAGGCTCTTTTCTGTAGCGTTATTTATGTCCGTGTAGTTACTGACGTAATATATCATTGTTAAGATTCTCAGTAAACAACACCAGTTCGAGAATTCGTTCAAGGTTTTTTCGACCTGTGAAATAAATTACTGGAAATTTTTGTAACACCATTTTATTGTAGGATAAAATTATAACTGTTCGGTCGTCTCTATTATTCCCGTATGTATTGTTTGCTTTATCAAACCTTTTGCAATTTCACTATCTTACCTGTAGTTTTCAGAGTGCCAGTTCTGTGTTTTGAAGAATTGAATTGCGAGGGTTTTGTGTTCTCATGATCGCAGCGTGATTCGAACACATGAACCCAATAATACGATTTTGTGTTTCACGATTCCATTACGTAAACAAATACATTTTATTACCGTTATTGGACCCAATTCTGAGGCAGGCGAATAATTAGAACCCGTTACCATTTCATCTCCTCTCTACATCTAGGTCCCACTTCTGTTGTGCCCTTCAGATATTCCGACTAAGATTTTGTATGTGTTTTGCCTTTCTCCGATTATCCTCCCTGATATAACCAGTCTCTGCGTGAATGAATATGTTTGTAAAATAGGCTAACAAGGTGGTCTATACACTGCACAGAGTTCTATAATCCACTTTAAAGCTGTATTAATTTCTTGCTAAGAGATGACTACTAAATAATTTCGGTATATCTTTACAATCCAATTTGTGTGCCATAAACGTGTAATTGTAATGAAATTAATCTAACATCGTTTTGATATCGTTCTCAGGTTAATTGCTTGTTAACTGGAAGTGGGGCTGTCGTTCCCCTCAGTGTCATTTCATACGCAGATTACAATAGAATGTAAGTTTTCACTTGATGGAAACGCTTATACTTATGGCTAATTACATTCACATGAGATGAACTGCAGGAACTAATGTGAAAAGATGAGGTAGATGAAGGAAATTAGCTATACGGAATACTAAGAGTGTTAAAAAAGTAATTTGCTTAATATTTTAGATTATATTAGCTGTCTCATTTATTCGTTAAGAGTAAATTTTTGCTTGATCGGAAATGCCCTGTTAGACGCAGAGTTATTGTCAGTAGATACGATATTGTCTGTTCTTACAAAATTAATTTTTTTGTAATAATGAATGATTTGTAGGTATAACAATAACAAAAAAAAATAGAGTAATTTTTTTCTCATGGCTGACTTTTTTTGATTTTTAGTTGGTTCTAGCCTTGGACGAGACACCGTGTAGTTTTAAATTTTCATGACTTTACGTAGTGCTTTCAGGAGAATTGTAAAATATTACTTTAAAATAGGCCATATACATATTATGCTGCATTACTTTCGGTTCACCTTTCATCATCATCATTATCATCATCATCACCACCACCAGCACCACACTCCCGTTTTATTAAGCTTAAATTAATCTCTGCCAAATAACGAACCACGGGACATGTAAAATTATACCAAAACAAGCAACTTCACCGGACCAAGAATAGTATTCATGATCCCATTTGTGGGGAAGAATTTACAGAGACGTAATTTCTTTAATCAGGAAGCCGAAGTTCATAGTGGACTGTAGAGCTTAAGAAGAAGAAGAAGAAGAATTTCTTTAATATTTGACGAGTAATCTGAACATATCATTACTCATGCTCAATTTCATCCTACGAAATGAGGCAATAATATATCGATGAAATGTGTTTTATTTCGAAACAGTTCATTTCATTTTTATCTATACAGACATTCTAAAGTTTAAGTAATAATATAATACGACACAGTTGTGAAGCTACGTTTTTTTAACTGGAGTGTCAAAACCAATAAAATGAAAACTTGTTATTTACATTTTCTACGGCGACGGCATATTACGTCAGGTCAGGTCACAACCTCTATCCGCTTCCCGTTTTCCTTATTGATTCATCATTCACCCTGACGTAGTGGGGGTAGTTGACATTATAACGCCTAGAACTGTTAACAGGAATACGTCGGAAGTCATGTGACCAAACTTTTAAGAAACGATATCTGAACTTTAACAAGCGTCTTTTCAAAGTCATGAATTACCATTTTATTTCATTCTTTATTTAATTGCGTCCTGTGAATTATACGCGTTTTAACGCGGCGAAATAAAACAATATGAGTAAGAGAATGAGAGAGGGCGGGGTCGTGCAATTGTTTTATGGGTTTCAAAATTTGGTTTGTAGGAACTCAGGCAAATTCGATTCCAGGAACTTCCTAACAGTTATCTGTGGTATAGCCAAAATTTTGAACTTGATTGTACCCTGTTGTCCGCAGTGCGATAGTATTCTAGGCATGGAATGAAAGATTCAGGACCGCATCCTTCCATCCCTGGCAGATCTCCACAGACCTCTTACCTAAAGGCCCGAACGATAGTTTGTAATCACTTTTACATTCAATTTTGTTCTGCTGGAACAAAAAGAAAAAGAGGAAACTAAGTTTAAAGTTCTTGTTGTCTGTTGCTGCGTTATTTCCGAAGTTCGATGTTTCAGAAATGATAACGTAATTTACTTCCGTGGCAGTATGTTCAGGGTTACACTGAACTCCGATGTATAAAAAAAATAAACAGCAACTGACCTGTTAGCACTTTTGAAGAGGCATTCAGTACTGCAGCTCTAATTTTATCCACATTCGTGATCAGTAAATCTTTGCAGATTAGTCATAGTGAGAGCTGTGTTCTCTTCGACTATCAACGTAACTTGTAGGCTTATCATTTGTCATACGAGTATAATAAAAAAAGGACTAACACCTAGCGTATTATTAACATCACAGCTTAACCCCTTGAAGTCCAGTGCCAGTTACATATCCCACCGCATGTAACATTCAATAACTCTGAACTTTTCCCACGGAGTGTATTTATGTATTTCGTGCGATTCTCAGAATAAACAGCGATTGTTACCTTCAAGCATTAATTACTAGAGATTTGTAATTAAGAATTGTTGTGTTTTCTTTGACGTACGGACTATAATCTAATATAGTATGCACAAGAGCTTAGGTTTCAATAGGCTAAAAGGAATATTATTTCTGCGAATCTAGATTAAACGTATTGTCCATCATCCGAAAAATTATTTAAACAGCTTTACCGCAACGAAGTTTTGCTGGCAGACTTAGGTAGTGAGCTGCTGCTAGGCAGATTTCAGACGATCCATAAATCACAGGTCTAATTTTTCTATTGCGGTTTATTTCCGTAACACACCAGCCGTCATGACTTATGAATATTCAACAGGATATGGTCTCTTTTCAAATGCATTAAAATAACACGTCTGGGTTTACTACAGCGCTTCGTTCAAATAAGATTGCAAATTCTCCCTCTAGAACAGACGATAACGCATGCAACGTCCTTATGTGCCTGTTATTCTACATTACCTTATTTGGTACAGAGAAACATCCACTGTGACAGCGCAGTTACAATTGCAGTTTCAATAGACAATTATCCCGGACAGACGCGGATGTATCGCCATGTTTCTCGTCTATAGCCTACAGCGTACAGTTAATCTACGTTCGAAAATGATATAAACTTGAATTTTAATAACTAGAATGACTTCTCTATATTTATAGCAAAGGTAAATAAATACCTTCTAACATTTTAATAAAATTAGCATAGATAAATAATTACACGTCACAAATTCCATCTTCTGTTATCATACTAGTTTTCAATACTTTGATTAAAGCGGCTATTTCATTATTATCGCAATACGGTAATCATGAATTAAACAACATTTCCCTTGCTAGTCTACTATTTTTTATGTTCAGCAATATTATCGAAAAGAACATTTATAGATTACAGAGCTTCATGTAACAATTACGACTTCAGTGACAGGTAACTTATAGAACTTTAGAATACAATGTAATATATGTGGTGAAGTTGTCCATTCAAATTCCTAACCTTATTTTTGTTCGAAGAAGCACGGAAGACAAATAAAACCTGAAACATTTCCCTACTTCACGTTTATTTACTTTACATTCTGCCTCTCTTCAGATTTTATCTTAACCTTCACAGATTATAATTAATTCTGCCAAAGTGCTGTTATTTTATCTGACAGCAATTTTGGTGTTAGAGCTGGTTCAGTTTTCAATTAACGAGTACATGACTCGAGTTTACATGTTTCGACAAAAATGGAATCAGAGTTTTCAAATATAGATCAAACGTTTTTCATTGTATCCCCTGAAATAAAAGTCTAGACGCAGGAAGAGAAATGTAGTAGAAAGAATGAGTTACTCGATAAAATAGTTTCAATACCAAGACATGCAGCGATATTCGAATATTTGAAAGACGTAACTGATATTTTTTACATTATCAGATTCTTCTTTGTTATTACTGCTGTTATTGTTACCTGTTCTTGCTTGAAATTGCAAAACTACACCGGGAAGGGGAAACCCAGAAGACGAAGAAAGCTTTGTGTATGAAAACAATTTACAAAACTTCTCGAAGAATCAATTTATAACAATTAAACTTTTTTGTTTTATACAAAAGACAGAACATTTTAACAAGAGCGTGGGATATTTTATAAAGATTTTCACCATTATAAATCAATATGAATATGAAAACTGTAGCATATTTCGAAACAACTTTATCCTTTTTTGTCTAACACTAACGTACTGCAGCTCCTTCCATTTTGTAATTGAAATGACGTGTATACTTGTAGACAGAATCGTTTCGGAGGAACATACTGCCTCCATATTCAGAATCAAAGTGCCCACATACAAACCCACACGGTGTCGAAACCTACACCACCACCATAGTCACCTTCACACTTTTGACAATCTCAAATGTCAAACATTCTTACACTTAAATATTAAAGCATACTTCTTCCTAAGCAGACATAAAACATCTTTCATTTTATAGGTTTTGAAACTCTAGTTAGAAAAGCAGCTTGACGGCTGTAGGTATTTATTTTATTTATTTAGTATTCTGTCTGACGACAGGTCCATATGAACAGGATCCTTCCATCCTTTTCTCGGACTGGGACCTGTTCATATACCAGAAGTGGTTTGCCATTGCCTTCTTCTGTGTGTGAATGGAGTAATTGTTAGGATGCCACGGAGAAATCGGGGAAACCCCCGGAGGAAAACTCCGTGTTGCCTAGACCACGGCCTTACCTAACACAAGTTATAAATTCGGGCACCGCCGGGAATCGAACTCGAAACCCCAGGATTACAAGGCCAGCTAGCGTTCTAACCGCTAGACCACCGCGTATTCTGTGGGTATAGCAAGCATTTATGTCGTATTGTTATTATTACCTAGTTAATATTTTACTTAAAATATAGAATATCTGTGTAGATAAAATTTAATTAATCTGTTTCGAAATAAACCCCGATAATTCAGCATCGCTGATACAAAGGTCTGCCATTGTCCTCGATCGTGTATCAGTTCGATGAAAGTCCCACTTATGTCTCTAAGATTAAGCCTTATGTTGTTCAAAGTTGTGCTGTGCCCTCGAAGTAGAATTCACGCTTCGCGTTAATACAAGAAACTGGAAATATTATATTACACTGCACGAATAAAATGCAGCATGAAATACGAACCCGTATAAAAGAACCCGCGAAACGTGAAGCTCTCGGAAGCAATGAATGACATTGAAAGAAAAATAATGTACCGTTATCGAATTACAAACTACGCTAACCTTGTAACTTTGTGACCAGTCGTTTGTTTTCGCTTGCAACAGCAAATGTAGAGAGTTGGAAAAATTCTCTTTGCGTTTGTGCTTATTAGAAAGTAAATCTTGTCTTCTAATCTTATAACCACATGTATAAAACATCCCAGATCTTTGAATTTCAGACGCAATAAATGGGATATGGGAACAAGAAAGCTGCTGTTAACTAAACTTAACCCCTCCTTTCTGTAGCCAGCTTTAAGCGTGTATCAGGCGCACTGTGTGTTCTTGTAAAATTGTGTAATAAATTTCGTAAAGAAATGGCTGTTGGTTTTAAAGACTAGAGGTGGGAGTTACATGGAAATACAAGAACGTAACCTTATAATTAATTTACTTTTACCTATAAAAGTTTCGCGTGGAAGGGGTTGAACAATTTATTGTTCAGAACATTTTTAGATAGTCCAAAGTCATTCAAATTTTAATGATCTAAATTTCAAACAGACCTACAGGTAAAATGATATTATCTTTGTTACAATGATGGCGTGATGTAGTACATAAGATCTTTTTAAATAATAAGTTACCACTGAATAAGAAGACGTTATATTTCTCCGAAAAGTTGGGGTCTATCAGTAAGTCCACGTTGCCTTACTACTTAAATACCATCACCTGCGTCTCTGTCACCTTTGTTCGTCTCCCTTTCATTTATTCTCGTCTTTTATCTTCACTTGGTTTCCTTCCTTTCGAGAACCAGAAGTGGAACGATTGATCTGGCCTGCTTTGCTATAGACACCAGATTTTGTTTCATGTTTCAAGTACGCAGGAGTCAGAATCCCATTAAGAGAAGGAAAGTGTGCGAACAGCACTAAACGCGGCAAAACAGAACTTTATGTATTGTTCCAAAGCAGCTTTTGTAAGTTATAATTACTAGGGAGACAAGTTGACAAGTCTGTAGGAAGAGACACAGTTTCAATGACAGCCGAACCAGCTTATATTTCAGAAGTAGGATGAAACTGTTACACATGCATGGTCAACTGTAATCTAAAGTGGAGGCGTGTGTTTTTCGACACATTGTTTGTAAGAAGATCGTGAAATAATAGATGCTTATGGCCGGCTTTCCCTTTCTTTTATCTCTGAAACTGGATCTAATGAACGGATTTCGTTAACAACTGTTACGTTTCACTTCCACTGAAAGTCTTTTAACACGTTTAATATTCTAAACTGAATGTTGGTCCAATACATCAAACTTTAGTACACGAAAATGTCTTATCCTACGAAATTTCTCATTAATATTAATAGCTTTAATATGAAACCGTCCGCAAGGCAGATAAGGTAGGTAGAATCACAATATCAGCATGATTGAAGCGCAGGCCATAAGAATTGGTAACTAGTTCTATTAATTTTTTAAAGGTTCCTCTGTCTGCATTTAAGCACAATGCCATTAGTGGATGCAATTCTGTAGACATCCTTAACCTCGGCACTAGATAGAGACTGAGCTTTACGCTCCGGCCGGTTTGCTCATGAGAAAAGAACCTCCTTCGTCCACTGTATGGGAGACTGATTTGGCCCGGAAGAAAAAGAATCCGGTAATAGAAATTTGGCAGTCCAGCCCATGGTTGGTCACTCTTGTATGGAGGGCTGAACTGCCCCGATTTTCAAGACAAGCTAATCGATGCTCAATCCATTATTATTAAGACCCATTTGGTTTTTCCTGCGATCAAAACACTCCTCGCAGGAAGAGCTAAGTCGTTGGGCACGAGTATTGCTGCACTCTTGAAGGTAACAACGAACCGTGAACGCACAGGTTCATTGTTAGTGGTCACGTGTGTCGCTTTAATGAGCTGCTTTGCTGATTACATCTTATCAAGATATTGGCGAGTAGCTCACCCTCGTGAACACTGTAATGATCTGGTTCCGTATGAGGTGGGGAATTTCTTCTCAAGGACTCTGTTCCGTGGAGTTTTAAGCCACCATAATGGTAGTGACAGACTAAAGTGTTTTAAAAAATACATTAGTCCACCGTTGAATATACGTTCAGGGAAGTATCGTAATAAAAGGGGTATTAGGTTTCAACCACATGTGAGGGACAGAGTAAATACGTATGTTAGAATATAGTAAAGAAAGTTATGTTTTAGAATGTAAACATATTGTATTAGACAGATGTTAGATCTATGGACTAAATTTCCGTTCATTCCCTCTTAGCTTTGAGGCAACTGATGGCAATTCGATCAGTTGTACGTGATAAATATTCATATAACAAATTAAATTTTTTTTCGTGATTTTGGTTCTAATTTTGTGTCCTTTATGACAGTGTAATTATTCAGTGATATGACGTAATCATAAAATATATCGTTTCTATTTCCTATCGGTTTCTGGTATTCACCATACACGAAAATCCTGTAATTTGCAAAGAAAAATTAGATGAAATCAGCTGTTTCTCTTCTAGTTGTTTAATTTGTGATCTCTTGAACGAAGCTGTCAGTATCTCATGCAATGTAGGCTTAGCATTGGATAATAAGATGGTTCATGAATAATTAATTGGAAAGAATATGGAAGGAAGTGGTCCAGGCCTAATTGAACGTACCGTCCTGGCGTTATTCTGGATGGACTATGGAAAACTACGAAAAACCCCAATCAAGAAACTTGTCGACAGGCCGAGATTTTAAGCAGAATCCTCTCGAATACGGAGCAGTTGTGCCAGCCTCTCGATACGAATTATTTCACAAATGTCAATGTTTTGTTTCTGTGCCAAAACAGTTATATTCCCAGTTAGTGGAATTTTGAGATATTTTTAATCCCACAGAATGACTCAGACTGTAAAATGAACGATGAAGTTTAATACATGACTTTTAAGTAAGTGATTATCGAAAATATTTATTTACACAAGAGAAGGTTCTGTGGATCTCCTGAATTTGTGTGTTGTTTTAGAAGCGTTCTCTTAATCCCAATAAGGTTTAACCTACACCCATTAGCAGATATCAGTAAAATTTTACATTAAATTTATGCATTTGGTGCATGTCCCGATGTCACGTGGGCCTACATTCCATTAGACTCCACAGAAGATAAATACTTGTATGTATAGGCTTACGTATCGTAGTGAAGGTAATAAGCAGAGTTGAGTATGTATATATGATGATGAATATTCATGTGATTTAAAAAAGAAACAGTTGCTAGGAAAATTGTATTGAAATATGACTGATGCATGTCATTGCTTGGCTGTACAGTTTTCGCACTAATATTAATATGCATATGAATATGAAAGCACTCACGTTGATAATATGAATATGAATGTTGGTATTCGATTTTCAGTGTCCAATTTTCCACAAGAAAGTAAGGAAAAGCGAAGTTGTTTAAAGGCAGGTTCTGTTATCGATTCAGTTGAAAAAAATGTTGTATTTATAAGAAGAGAATTTGTGACACAGGGCCTTGCTAAATTTTACATAGAGGAATGACGTCATAACTGCAGATAATATAGTTTTGAAAATTGGGAATTTTGTTCCCTTTTTTAAAAATAATAATCCGGTGTAAACCAAAAAATGTGATGACTGTAGGAAGGACTAGGTGTATATGTGCAGTCGGAAGAGCTCCGTGAACAATAATAATAATAATAAAAATCAGTGGTGTTAGTGGTAGTAGCAGTAATGGTGGTAGTATTCGCTATACGTAAATTCAGTGTGATGGACAGTCTGCGAATAAGAAATTCTCAGTCGCTTCGAATGTCTGAAACCACATAATCTTCCGCTACGTCACTTTGTAACATTCTATAATCTTACTGGATATCAACGTCGGCGCACATGTTTGCCTCCACCAGGTGATCCCCCCCCCCCCAGCCAACACCTACTATTATGCTCAGAGGCAGCACATCCTCTTTCTGATCCGCTGAGCAGTACGCTGCGTTGCTTCGCAGGAAGAACGCACTCTAGCACAAACCTATCAAATAAACAGGATGGTTCATGACGACCCTCGAGATGAGCTCATTACACAGGGATGACCAAGTATATTACGTGCTGACAAGATGGGGTGTTTCAAAGTGACTCCGGCCGGGAGGCTAACGATAAATACGCGTAGCCTAAAAAATTCTAAATAGCTGTTTGTTATTAACACAAAGTACTGTATGGATTGTCGTATATAAGAAGACAGACATAGTATTAGTTATAATTAATTTGTTAGCGATATTCTATTGTCTTATTAAGGTACTTTGCTCGGTTTTTTTTTCACGCCCGGTTCTAGACGTAATAAGCGGACATTTCTACCTGTACAAAAGAGCCCAAAACTTCCAGTTTTTTCCCCAGCATCTATAATTCTGTTTTTAATAGTATATTTTTTCATGTTGATTCCAACTATTATTCTGTACTTCACACGACAAAGTAAAATTTAACATGTGTTAACTAATAATGTATGAATATTTTCCGTTTTATGGGTCACTTCTGGCCCGCGGTCCTCAGTTTTTTCCACATCTGACATAGGAAATTCTAATTGTAAAGCTACAAATACGGAATGCATACATGTAATAGAGATGGAAGGCCTTATACCGACACACGTAGCCCTACGAACCAATCGGATGCTAATGGAAAGACGTAGGCACAAAATGGATTTCTTAATAAAAACATCGCTGGCGATTTATTGGTAATTGTGTTGGAAGTAGTGAGTTATGTGTGGGCATTAAATTTTACAATGTTTTTATGTCGGTACTTTCAAAACGTCACCATAATCCTGTTCTACAAAGTAATTTACGTATCACTCGTCTCCATTCGGAATCAATCCGGGCTTGTTCACTTTTCATGTTTGGTTTTAAAACCTATTAATTATTTCAAATAAAAATGTTCCTGTTACTTCAGACAACATTTCTCAGATAAATAGAATACAGCACCATCTATATAAATACATCTTTATGAATTTGTAATCAAGTAATATTAGCACATAAATATCCGCCATTAAGCATTTTATCCAAGTAACTCAATGAAAATCAGTTTTTTAAACTCAAACGGGTTCACTAACCGCGGTTTTGGAACTGCTTTTCAGCGAATAAGTTTCATAGTTCGCACACCTTAATCACATTAAGGAGTATTTGACCTCATCATAAAAGATAAATTATCTTATCAGCAATACTTTAAACTCTTAACTGACCAAAAATGTGATGTTCCTGTGATTATTCTAAGTTCCTCACTATACAGCGTTTTACCGACTCTTAAATCCAGGGCATCTCTATGCTTATGATTGTCAGACTCTGTTTGCGAAGTTGTATCTAGCAAAGACCTAATGTTGGCACTGAATGTGAAGTACCAAGTAATGTAGGAAATTTTCTGTAGAGATTTCCGTATCCTGTACGCACATTTCTTAGAGCATAGTTGGCCCATGTTTTTACAGCACTGCCGAATAGCTTTCCTTCGGACTATTTAAGAAGCCTGGTCATGGAGAAAATACGTTATAAACCTCAAGGTCGTAAATGCAAATTATTTTTATAGGAATTCGGTCCACCAGCAAGCCCAAGATGTAAATTAAATTTTTTGTTCAAGTACTACATAAACGTGAACATTTCTAGTAAGACAGAAATAAGAGAACTCTCTCGGAAACAGCAGCTGTTCACCATTTCAAATGTTTTATTTCTGCATACTAAAAAAGATAACGCTGACGGATGCC
The DNA here is from genome assembly GCF_977971745.1 of Zootermopsis nevadensis. Classification (NCBI taxonomy): domain Eukaryota; kingdom Metazoa; phylum Arthropoda; class Insecta; order Blattodea; family Termopsidae; genus Zootermopsis; species Zootermopsis nevadensis. Next base: position 12,680,751 of record NW_028259156.1, read on the forward strand.
GTGCAATCACAGTGTTTTATTGCACCTCTCTGTAAGCGTGTCTTGAAGTACTGTGCAGTGAGTCAAAAAAGAAAGAAACATTTTATGTCTCCCAGCTTGTCCAACAAGCTCCAACACTCGTCTGTCACAAGATTATATCATTTAAAAGCTACCGTCTGTAATTCACTGTTCAACAAAGTTAGGTGATACATGGTTATATGTGATTCAGCAAAAAACATTAACGTTTACTATGGTAATTATACCGCCACGATGGTCTAGCGGTTAGAACGCTGGGCTTGTAATCCTGGGGTCTCGGGTTCGATTCCCGGCGGTGCCCGAATTTATAACTTGTGTTGGGCAAGGCCGTGGTCTAGGCAACACGGAGTTTTCCTCCGGGGGCTTCCCCGGTTTCTCCGTGGCATCCCAACAATTACTCCATTCACACACAGAAGAAGGCAATGGCAAACCACTTCTGGATCATCTGCCAAGAACGTATATGAACAGATCCCAGTCCGAGAAGAGAAAAGGATCGAAGGATCCTGTTCATATGGACCTGTCGTCAGACAGAACACTAAATAAAATAAAATGGTAATTATAGCCCGTTCTCGTCATGTAACCCCATGATTCATTTTGTCCGTTCATTTTATTTGACAAATTCTGAGGTTTAATTTCTATATCAGGTTAATTAAAGACTTTATGTAGCTTCGTATGAGATGGGATTATGATAATAAATAAGTGCATAAATATTTCGTTGCTTATTTTATGATATTTATCGGAATTCGCATGGTCAGACTGAGGGGAAACTACGGAACACTTGTATCAGTCGATCGGAATTCGAAGCGGGTAACTCCCGAATGTAAGCATAGCGTTGCCGGCTTACGGTCGTGTTACTGAAACAGCAATTCATTAAGTGCAAAGGATGCACCAGGTATTATATACTTTGTTCCATCAGTTTTAAGGAACATTGCGGTGTATATTTTAGCATGATTACTTTGTATCCTGGAGGTCTCCGGTTCGAATTTATGGTGGAGACCAGCAGTCCGAGAGGCCACTGCTGGATTTATTCAGTCCATTCAAATCAAGAGGAGGTGGAAACTTAAGAATGGCATTACCCTTTTTGATCACATTCTTCGAAAATTACTATCTAGATACATCCAGTCATTTTTCATTTTGCACTATTGAGATTATATAAAAAGTAAAGTTTGTCCCACTATACGCCATGTAGGCGTTTGGGGTGAGTGGAGGTATAGCTCCTCTCTTCCTTGACCTCGGCACTAGATGGAGTGAGTGGTCAGCATCACGCCCCGGCCGGCTTTACCCCCGGGAAAGGACCCCGGTACTCATTGTAGAGGAGGCTGGGTGGGCCCCAGAGCCGGTCTGGACGCAGAGGTTAGAGGAAAAATCCTCTGCCCCCGTCGGGGATCGAACCCCGGTCGTCCAGCCCGTAGCTAGTCACTATACTGACTGAGCTAACCCGGAGATTATGTACTTAGCACAATTTTGTTAAATATTGAAAAGAGAAACGAGAATATTTTAGGCATTCTTAACATAGTATTAATATGCAATTCTAAACTTTCGGATATTGATTCTCTGTATCGTTTACGTTATTGGATTAAGAACTTTAAGTTCCTTCGACAGGTGGGCTGTGTGGGATGATAACCAACCTATAATCACAGGACGGAGCGCACGTCTCCTTTCATCACGCGGCCTTATCTGAGCTGCCTGTGGACACGTTACATTAAAAATTCATGGTACAGAAACTCAATTCTGCAACAGCGTTGCACGAAGGAATTCATTTAAGAAACGGGAACTTCGTAACTATTTCTCCTCCACAGCAAAATTTACTTGGCTTTGATGGCTTAGTTTTTAGAACTTGTTTCCATATGCTTTGCATTAATATAATGTTTCAAAAGAAATGTAAAGCTAACCTACTGTTCAAACGATAAGTACGAACAATTTAAAATGGAAAGATGCGACAGTGTTTCACCAACTTTTTAAACATTCTGAATACATGAAATGGAATTAGCGTTCAAAACCGACTTAACACCTACTGTGCGAATAGAAATAAGTGAGTGGAAATAAAGTTAAATTTCTGACAAAGAAAAACAGCAATAATCCGTAGCTGAAGTTCCAGTGCAGTGGAATATAAACCCTCTCATACTTTTTCTAAATTGATATCCTTAATTGTGGAACTTATATTTTAAGTTTAAACTTTCCATATTATTCTCAGAGCAATATGCGACAGATGTCTTTGCCTAACTACTATATGGATTATTTTACGAAATGTATGGCCGATGGTATGGTGGAGATTCGAACAGGTACCTCGAACCAACGGGTCAGACGATTTTTTCTGGAAAGTGCTGTTGAGCATTTTCAGATTGTTCATTACACATCAGTAGGCAACTGCATGCGAATAATATTGGCGAAAATGGGAGCAGTGTAAATCAAGTTTACATTTGTTAGAAAGCGACGTGTTTGACTTTTTAGTAGATTTTCATATTCTGCACATATCTGAGTGCAGTTTTTTTCAACTTTGAAATGCTCAAAGAAGAGAAAAATATGAAGTAGCGTTTGGTTTGTATTTATGCTTCTTACAGCCTACATATAATGCAAAACAATTTAATTTAGATTAAGCAACTTACTGTCATGTTAATAGTTCCTCTCAGTAAATTTCGGAAAAAAATCATCTGTTTAGCATGTATAATTTACTCTAGAGTATTAATATTTTATACCGATAAACTATAAGAAATGTATGCATATACATTACACATTTTGCTAATGCATGAATGGCGTTCATTGATTGAATAGAACTGATCGTTTTCCGTGGCGTCTTGGCTTCTTTACAATCAGCGAGCTTCGTGAAATGTATTCTAAGGTCCATAATGAAGTTTGTGATAAACCCAAGTGTGTTTTATTTTTATAACAGAACCAAGGGTCGGTTTTGAATTCAGATCTTACGAAAACAGGATAGACACTTTGAGGCTTGTGTGAATTTAGAGCTGGATTGTAAATTAATGAAGGATTTATTGAGAGAGCTAAGTTTTTTAATAACACGAGAACTAGCAAATATCAAAGCGGCATATTATATAAGAAAGAAGCAAAATATTAGCACACTTGGGCGCGTTTTCAGGGATACCGGGTTTATCTGAAGTTTTATCGCAATATGAAGTATCCACAAACTCCAGAAAGCCTCTTGTTTGTCTTAACACTAGTCATAGCTGTCACCGAAAGTGTATCCTTAACAAACGACGTTTTATGTACGAAACCTAATTAAATTGCTTGCTTTTATAAATGTCATTAATACACAAACATCTTTGGAATATGAGGATAATAAACGTGCTTCATTAAAGGAGAGTAAAGAAGAGATGGTGATAATTAGAAGCGGGAGAGCGAATTACTTCTAATAAAGTTAACGAGATTGTTTTCATTATTTAGTCACTTAAGTTTTAAATCGCATCATTTTCAGTTCCTTGGATTGTTACATTGATTTTCTTACTTCCGTTTACAGTCAGTGTAAATTTTAAAAGATTTTAAATGTTGGTGACATGTAATATATGAAAGCGACTTGGCGTCTTCTCAGAAAGTATCTGTAAATTAAAAAAATAGTAAAGTATTTTGCTCCTGTTTTCGGCAAGTTCAGTAGCGTTGTGCATTGCACGTTTTACAACATCAGTACACCATTGTCCCTTAACACTTTAGTGCTAACTTCGCTGTCACCGTTTGAAGGTCCTTTGGGATCAAATTCTTTATTTAGGAAGTAGACGAAGTGCACACACGCTTATTGGTACATCTGACAGATACATACCTTCTCACGAGTGAATAAACTCGAAAGGGCCTTTGTCTTAGCATCAGCAACAAGATTCTTTGAGAAACGCCACTGTCTCTGTTCACTGGCAAGTCTTGCAAGAGCCTTGACTAGTGTATAAACCTCAAACTCATTCAAATTACTTGCTCATTTCACACTGAAACAGAATAGGTATTTAATGTATGGGGTTCCTGAGGAAGTTTGTCTGCAGTTGTCTTCAGTTCAAATACGCCTTGACTTCGACGACTCGCAAAGCAAAATATTTAGGGAATAGCAAGCATGGGAAACATAAAGGGAAGTATGTTGCACGAAGGAAGGACAAGTTACGATGAATATTCTAGTGTGTGTGCCTTGCTGGTTGCCTATGGCCTATTACAGAAAGCAGTTTATACCCACTGCGCGTTGTGTTTGTTAGGCAACGACGCTAACTCTGATGGATTTTACTCTGAGTTAGAATAATTCCATATTTGTTTCATGCAATGCTTAACTTCCACGTGCCCTTTAAGAAGTTAAATTGTTATTGTTTATATGTTAATGTCGTTTAATAAGGATGCCCGATACGTAAGAATTTATTATATAAGATAATTGCTGTATAAAGTATTATTAGTTTCTTGGTTTGCTTTAATGTCAGTAGGCTACCTTTGATACTAATATATGTGATGTTCACGTATGACTGATTTAAGGTAAGGCGTGTTAATTATACTGATGGTCTGTTTTAGAGTACTAAAACAGAAGTTACTGGGGTATTAGAAAAACTAATGATCCAATCTGGACCTCATGATTGTCCATCATGCGTGGTAACAACCACGCCACAATGTTACATTATGTAACATCGCGCTCTCTTCTTTGTAGTGGTACTGTAAATGTTACTAAAGATTATAAAAATGCTTTGATGGGATTTTCTTATTATTATCCTTACACTTTCTATACGTAATTCTAATAATTTTTAATTTTGCCGTTATTGCACTATCGTGTTTATAAACTGTTGTCGCTTTTGGCAGGATTTCTTAAATTTTTAACTTCATATAAATTGTTAAATTGAGGTCGTTTAATTTAAAAACCTGAACAGGATTGAACATGTGTGAATTAAATATACGCTTTATAATTTATATAATTTACTTTCAGTGCTTTTAAAGTTCTTCTTTGAATATTAAAAAAATTACAGCGCAGAAAATGTGGGTGCATGTTAATGGCTTAATAATTTCCCATTACTCTTGCAGTTATGGGACGACAGACAATTTAAGTCATTAAAACTGTAACTGCATAGGTGGGAGAATAATATTAAAGTGTGAGATCGATAGGAGGCCGTGGACTTTATTCTCTAATAAACTTTTGTGTTCTATAAAGGCGAAGGACTTTATGACTAGCTGAGGAGATTTTAGCTTCCCAGGAAGGACTCTTCTTCATGCAGTTGATCAGTTAATTAGAATTGTAACGTTCTTGGGTTTCGAAACCTGCGATAGTAAACCGTTTCTCCATGAAATATAAAACTATCAGTAGTTTCTCTTTACCTTCTTCGCTTTCAAGGTAGGTATTAGTAAGTCCGTCCCAGTTACGTTGTTTGTAGTGACGTTGGAAACGTTGAATAGGAACCTTACCTAAACAAAAGAGCTACAGACGCGTGTCCAATGCCAGCGGAAATGCTGTGGTGATAAGATTAAAACCCTCTGCCGGTTTCCGTTTCTGTAACAGTATTGGAGAACGTTACGCTGTATACTTACACTTACACAAGGAACGTTTCGATGATTGCTGATCTAAACTCACTGAAGTACAATTCGTGTTTTTTATAAAAAAATCGTCATTTAGACGCGTGATGGCGACCTAATTCCTGTACTATAAAACGAGGTGGAAATATTTACATTCCATTTGGCTCTTAAGTTTTAGCATGTCATGATTTTGGATTATTTACGTAAAATATTCCTAGTTAATTATGAACCTAACATTTGAATAGTGCAATCACAAAGGAAACAGCTCAGTCTTCCTGAGAGGGCTTTAACAAAGGGCATGAGGTTATTACATCACGTACTGTGTAGGAGACGGACTGTAATCCCAGTGGCAAAGTAGGATGCAGGAACTCTGGGAGCCGAGAAAATTGAACTCGCAGGACAGGGAATACGAACGCCACAGCTGATTCTAGATGTCACAGTGACGAGATCAGAAACACAGTATTTGAATAGTTTTGTGGTATTTAGCAGCACATTAAATACATTATGCAGAATCTGTAGTGGAATAAATTTTTTAGGCTTATCACTTTGTCAAAGGTTAAAAATCTATAGAAATCGGTCAGCTTCTTTCAGATCGAAACACAATTGGCCTTTACTTCAGTGTGATCACTGAGTTGAATGTTTTTTTATCTGTTACTATGAATCGTTATGCAGTGTTCACTGATAAATTCGGTGCTCTAATTATGCTTGCCAGCTGGTTTATAAAAAATAACGAGTTTGTGTATATGGTTAGTAAATACTTGCCCAAGAACTGCTTCCAGTACCTGAATGGGCTTATATTGTGTGCAAAGTTAAATGAAAGTGAACTTGTGACTATAGACCAAGAAATAATGCCGTTTATTTGAATAGAGGTTTGGTCGTAGCCGTTCTCTATGGACAAACCAGAAAAGGGAATGTGATTTTATCAGTTTTAACTGGAAGATATAAATTCAATGACCAGATAATCCGATAAACTACTCGCCTGTTCTTCCGTTTTACTGTGGATTTCCAAATCATAAAGAGTCAAAGGAGGCTTAAACTCAGTATAATGTAATATTTGTCTGTTATTTACAATTTTTAATGTATTATCTTCTTTCCTGAAAGCTACAAATAAATTTTTCAGAGCTAAACTTTGCATTTTTCGCATGTGTTTAAACTGCGTATTACACTGTATAAGGAGAATGAAGATTTATTGATCGAACATGTACTGCTGCTTTTATTTTTACGTAAATCATTTTACGAAAAGGGAGACTGCGGGATCTTTATGTGATGTAGAATGTAATGTTGTGGCAGGTAAATCAAGGGGACTTAATGTAGTTCGACATGTAACATGCATGGTGGAACAAGAAACGTATGTAACGTTCTCATAAATAACCTTCTCGTAACAGGCCGTCACGTACGGTAAGGTAAAGTTAGACGAATACAGGGAAGTTGGTTTTGGGTGCTATGAACTAAACTGGGTTGGATTTAGTTAGCTGGCCAAGTCTATGGAGCAGAATTCTTCTTAAGAATTAAATAGTCGCTCACCTGATCATGAAATTAACCTTTTTACATGAAAACGAAATCTCCAATGCTTTAGATCGTCATTGGACTTTATTCTAGACCAAATGAATCCAGACCGCAGAACCCTGTTTCTTTAAGATCCGCACTCAAGATGTTGAATAGAGACGAACGTATTCAGTATTACTCATTTTCATATTTTTCAAATAACATTACACTACATGAGTAAGTATTTGAAGTAGAAGCTGCCCATTTGCCATGTGGGAGGTACAAAACAACTTCTCTGATTACTTTCACGTTATTAATGTATGATGAGAGTTCTCATACTGCCTTAATAACTTAGTGGTAGGATTTTTTTAAACATTTTAGCCACCAGATTAATTTTAACCAATAGATGTCTCGTCATTCCATAGCTTAGTAAAAAATTTTATGTGAAACGGACAGCATTAAAATAAAGGTATGTTAACTTTTATGTTATTATCTCAATAGCATCTTTTAAATGTTATGTTTATATGTGCATAGAAGAGCACGTTATAAAACCAAACGAACCGCTGAGGTCAGTGAATAACATTTCTGCCTCATACTCAAGAGGTCCAGGAATCAGTTCTCAGATCGGAGGTCGGCTGTCTTGGCCGAGGTTGTCCATACTTCTCCTCAGTCCTTCCAGACACATTCTGGGATAGTATTATCAAATTATCTTAGCCCCTTCCGCGGTTTTCTCATTGACCTTTATTCAGGTGAGATGCATCCTGTGGAATTGGTTTGATAAAACGTCAGTAGGCTCAACAAATAGTTTCATTTTTCACTGTAGGTAGCCTATTCATATGTGAAAGTAGGTTTTAAATTAGGATCTTTAATTACTGTACTTAGAAAGTGCTAACTCCCAAAATCGACAGTTCCTGTTCCGAACGTGAAATTTCACGGTTCATGAATGTTCTCTGCGATGAAATGTACATTCAGTACTTAAGTTTTACTCTGCGCCGAAGTGAAATCGTGATACTCTTTAACACTTGTGCTGTGCTGAGTCAGTTTTTGCGTACCTTACGCCTAACGCTAACGAGGTTCTTTGTGAGGATTCCCTCCAATTATTATTTTGGCAACAGGAAAATACTGAGAAGACCTGATGTAGGCTGAACGAAGCAAGTCTGACTGCTTGGAGGAGCCAGACGATGGTGTTGGATGGCCGGGTAGGAAATTCAGTAGCTAGTCTATTTCTGGACAGTGTCAAGACGCCGGTTTACTTGGCAACCGTTTCGACCTAAGGATCTTTGCCACACCCCACTAAGCATTTACCATTCGGTTGGAATAGGTTTTCTGGATGTCTAGTAAACATTGATCTGTATGCTTTTGGATCCCGGAAGTTTCTGTTAAAAGGAAAGGGGTTATAAATTACACAGGGCCGAATGACATGAAAGGATATCTGTGCCTCCTTGAACAAAAATCACAGTCATAATAAAAATTGTAAACGTTTCTACACACAAATCCTCCTCCGCACCTGCCATTTTAATCCTTCCTCGTCTTATACACGATGGTGTCACATACTCACCCACACCTTTTATCATCATCTTTATGTCTTAAATTTTATCACTGAGTAGGCATGCTTTTCTCATGAGTTTTTGAAACATTCCGGAGTTTGAATACAGTTACGAAGACTTGGATGGTGAATTTGAATTTGGATTTAGAAAGAAGAGGAATACCTAACGTAGCTACCAAGAGATTAGCTCCTTTACTTCGTATTCGAGAGATCCCTGGTTAAAATCTCGTCCAATAGACTGGTTATCTTGGCTGACATTTTTTTCTGATTCCCTCAAGTAGGCAATTATACCACGACAGCTTAATTGTTTTGCGAATTCCATTTTATTATTCACCCTATTCTACGATGCTATATAGTTCGAGCTACTGAGAACATCGTTACATAAACGACAGAACAAAGAAGGTTGTAAGACAAAGCAGTCGCAAATTGTTATTTTGTGTTTTTTACATTCGTCCTATTTGAAGGATCTGTGATTTCGAACGTGAAACATTTTTGATTCATTTATTCTTAAGTTACGTAAGATTTTTCAACAGCACTGGATGGTTGGTTAAAAATTTAGGATGATTCAGAAAGATTAATTGTAAAGAATGTGGAATACAGATACCGTGGCCTGCTTTCAGGTACTGTGGTAGAATTCTGGGGAGACTGGAGAAAAAACTGCTGTCCTAAGAAACGAACCCGTGATATCCCGAATACAAAATAAGACTGTTAAATAGCCTACAGTGACTTCCAATAAAGACGGTAACGTGGGGTTCAATTATGCTTAAACTTAAATCATGGGGAATGGCATACATGCGTATGAATTGTTAACATCATGTGGGCCTACTCATGTTAGAAAATGCAAATATTTGCGGAACGTAACAGAAAGGAAGTACATCAATATTCTGTGTTCATTTGAATATATTATGAAGCCTACTTTCCTAAAACACTGCTCTGAGAACTTGTTTTTTGTGTCAGTTTTTAATTTCCCTGATTCAACTCCAGACGTCTGTGTTACGGACAGTAATTAACTAATTTTCATGTAAAACGCCACTAAAGCCCCACCCCGTCATCACAGTTTTTAATTCCGTGTCATTAATTACGCTGAGGTGGCAGCACTGTGGCAACAGAGCTATCGTGCCCCCTACTTAAAACACTACTGGCGTTAAGTGTAAGGTCTGGAGCTGATTCTGTTATGCAGATTTTTTCAGGAAAATTAACATGACATCTGATCGAAATATCTTTGTTTGGTGATGATAAGATCGTCGTAGCTTGTAGTATTTTAACAAGCTATAGGCAGGTTTACTGAAAATGCCAGAAGAATTAAAATTAACCTAACCTAATCTTACGGAAGGCTTAAACGTACGAGGCCATGCCGTGACTTAGTACTACGTCATGAAGACGTGTATGGAAGTGGAGGTACAGCTCCATTCTTTCTTGACTTCTGCACAAGGTAGGAGTGAGTTGTCCGCTTCACACCCAATCCGTTTTACCCCCGGTGCCAAATGGATAGGATATTGGTTAGGCAATATACACGCGGATAACCAGTCCTGACGGGGTTCCTAAGAGAAAACCTTCTTGAAACCGTCAGTAGCTACCAATCCGAAAGAATGTCCTACGTAATAAATCAGAGCATATGTTGAGGTTTTATTGTACAGAAACACTATGGTGATTCATAGCCCCTCTGTAAAGGAAGGATTACCACGATAGAGAAAATGCACACTGTACGTACTTCGTAGCCGCGTACCTTTTACCCTACTCAGTCAGGACTTGTTCATGGCGTAATGTAACTCCTGGCTGAATATTCATATTATTCGGCCCGTTGAAACCCTTGCAATATGTAATACCAGTCGCCAATCTACCTGTTTACGCCTGAGTTACTAACCACATTAATAAAGGTCAGCATTACTCCAACTACCACTAGTAAATAATTATGTTACTTGCACAGAACTAATTTAAACTAAGGTATTCCGAGACATTCTATATCACAATGTAATTTAAACAAAAGGTTATGACAGATAGTACAGTAATTCACATTTGCGGACAGTATTGTATCCTACGTTACTGGGATTCGGTTGTGGTTATTTCCTGGAAACTATGTTACCCAGCAACATTTTATTTTGAATAATTTTAAAATGTCCTTTAATCATCGACGGTTTTCATGGAGATGTGTATTGCCATTTTTTTTACACTTTCCTGAGGCTATACAATAAGCCACTCATACGAACTGAATTGGTTTGTTGTTTAATTTAGCTGCGAGGAATTTTGAGATAGCCATTTACCATGACGACAACCCTCAGTGTTATGTATGTGTAGGATTGAAATGAGTTGTTCCGAAACCGTGGTCAGCGGCCGGATTTAACAATTTAGATTACACGTGTTCTAAATGCAAATATTAATGTATCTTCTTTATGATGTACTGTTACAACAACTTAAAATAAAATGTGCAAATAATAAGTATTATTATATTAATCCTGACCCGTTAAAAATCCTCCTCCAATATTTACGAGATGCTGGTTTTGTATGCAGTACACCTGCTTTCATAATATTTGTTGTATCATTATTATGTAACGTACCTCGGAGGCTGCAGGACACGCCTATAGCTGTTCTGTAGAGTCCTTCAGTTATTGATTTTTTTTTGTGAAAGAACGTAGGTCATATAGGAAATTAGAAAATGGTTATTTTATATACCACACTAAAAGCATCGTTTCCTCTCATGTCAAATAAAATAGAAAAAAGTGTACGCACTAAAGGAAGACTCCCATTGATTATTCGCTGAAAATAAGGCTTTATTAGAGGGTGGAACTTTACTCAATAGCAAGAATTATGTAGGACCTGCATGAAGCTCACATTCCGATCATATTAAACGTTATATACGATTTTTAGCTCTAGAAAAGATGTATTGCTCTCATATCGCCAATAAATACTTTTTCACAATTTTTTGTGAGACAGAACAGTAAAAGATAAAAGTAAAAAATGATGTTTAATGTGGATAGACTTCCTGAACTATCTCTAATCAGGTTCTTAAAGATCTGTCTATTAATAGTATGAAGTGAACTCAGATACAAACACAGATCTTATTCTCTGTCTTATCAAAATATAATTTAACATTTTAAAATACAAATTACACTGCAGGCGCGTTTTTGGTCCGGGCACAATAACAGAAAATGTGAACATTGTATCGTAGTTTTTCTCGTAGTGACATAAGCGCTTTGTAATTGGCTCTGGCAAACATGTTCCAGCTCGGGATAGCAAATCTCCTTTTAATTCATATAGTAAGTTCCACCGCAGTTAGGATCAACCAGACTTTCAGGCACGAAATATGAAATTAAATTAATAACATAGAAGGCGTCGAAGCACCTGTGACATCTGTGGTGGCTTCCGAGCCATTTTACGTAGAACTCTAATAATTCCCAAGCTTCCCGCTTTGGAATAATTTCTGGAGCGTAGATTCCTGTAACAACTCTTGGTATGAACCCTTGCTATATTCTCCTTAGCCTTTATAAGGATGCCACTGGGTATGACCTAAAGTGAAGTTTAACACAAGATTTTCGGATTTAACTTAAACAGTACTATAATATTAAATTATTTCTTACATTTGGATTCTATAAGCAGTTGGAAGGTCTAATATTATAATTTGATAAGCCAAGCCCTCGCATAGCGATGGTAATTTGTTTAATGAGTTAGAAGGTTATTATACGGAATGAATGAAAGGCCATTTCTGCTTAATATATAAACATGCCCCGATATTTTCCGGGTTCAGGCATGTAAATATTGTACGTGACCGTGTTTAGATCCTGTCATCATACTAAACTTCAGGATATTTCCACTGTTTTCATTGTTTCGTAATTATTATTTGTTGTGTTATCTCTTTTTTTTAGAATTTTTTCAGTTTCTCCTGCAAATAAATACTCTCAACAAAATGACATATCTATGAATGGACTATTTTAGGGACCTAAACAGAATAAAGTTCGTACTGGTCCAGTCGAATGTTATCACTGTAATCATTTCTAATGATAAGTGTACGGTTCAACGGAGTAACGTCATTTCCTGTTTCACGATTCTTGATCCAAATGTTACGGAAACACACAGATATAGTCTATGCTTAAAAATAATACAAGAGCTAAACAATGTTCTTCTTACCTCTTAGCATATCGAACTATTTAGTCGACAAAATTTGGAATGAAGGACAACGGACAAGCGCCAAATAGGAGCCCCAAAACGAAATGTTTTATGTACTGAGGTAATTTTGCCCTCCCCTGCAGGTACAGGAATCGCGCAACACTGCAAACGTTCTGACTGACGGAGCTAGACAATTTACAATGGAAATTATACAGAAGCGTCTAGAAACCTCAAAGGCAAGACCAGAGCACGGCAGAGGATTATGGAACTACGCGAATTCATACAATTTACGGTTTCTGCGTCAGAAAGCTTGGCTTGTAATATGGAGAAGAGCTCCGCTGTGGAAAGCTTCCTACGGGGATATAGCCCCAACTGTGGCATTAACACCCGCCTCCAAAAAAATAACACACACACTGCCTTGTGCTACATGTGATTTGAGTTGTCTCAATCTGTGAGCCGCTCCAGTCCTCTGAATAAGCCGACGTCATTGAATGAGTGTGTACAAAGCACTAGCCCAGTGGTTACAATTGGACAGTGGTTGTTGGAATAATTATTCACAGCTCCTATTGCAGCTATTTTGTAATACAGATTAGCTTTACCACGCCTTCTCGTATGTCATCCGGGTATGGTAATAAACACACTATCCGAAATACTGACTGAATGACAGTGATGTGTCGGCCAGAAATGGTAGGAAGCTGAAATTTCGTTAGACGTTTTCAGATTTATGTCCAATTAGCATTACTAATTATGAATATGTAAGATTTGAGGTTTTCACAGCGGTGAGTATGAAGATCAGGGCGATGACGGAGGCAGTATGACCTCTGAAACGTTGGTTAACATCGACCAGACTACACAGCGCAACAACCCAGAAGACAGAAATCTTCAATTATGAATATGTTTGTTAACCATTTCAATTCTACAACTCCGAAATCTTGTTAAGACATTTCAACCACGTGTGCTACAAACAGTAGCTATATTTCAGATAAAGTATTCTTCTGCGCAGTGGTGTGTATGTCACATGTGAAGTCAAATTCTCTTCTACACCACCTACGTTCGAAATATGAATTATTCTTATTTGTTATAAACCTGCCTACCTCAATCAGTGATATATTCCAGGAACAGAGTTTTCGGGAGAAGCTGATAGTCGCTGAGCTTGCCAACGATTTGTCGATTTCATGGAACCCGAAAGGTTCATTACCGAGTTCTAAATAACCGAAATAACCTGCCAGTGTGATTTCCCCCGCAGTGAATTTTATCTGACAGGTCGTTACGCATCAAATAAAATGCTGAGAAGCACGTATGCCTCAGTTTGACACAGAGCCAGGTTATCTCCTCCGTTCTATGCAAAATGTTATTCGCGTTGCTCTGTTGACAGAAATTTTCCGTTTGAAGTCCGGGGATTGGAGAGGTATTATTGCCGTCATATGTCCTATATATTCGGTAAAGTGCTTTCAGACATTATACTAACTTTTCACAGTGCCAAAGCGTCTCTCTTTATAGTTACGAGTCACGATCTTTACGCACCATACGAAGCGCTAGTAAGCCTGTTATGAACTGTAAGTAAAATTTGGGCGTCGTGGTTTTACATATTTCATTACATGCCTGATTAGTGGAAAATACCAGACAAAATTTACTGGGGAACGATTTATTTCGTATCTTTACAGCTTGCCCCATTCCTTCCTTTCTTTGTCACTTTCGTATCTTTATCATTGTCCTACCTCTCTTTCGAATTCCTTTTCCATCCATTTAACTTAGATCATCAATGAAGTATATCAGTATCGCTACATATTATAAGCATGGGTAAGTTAAATCTCAGTGTTATCACATTGTATCGCCTGGCATGAAACTCAGTAACTCTACACACTTTTCCTCGTAGTTTATTTACGGATATGGACGATTCAAACATAAACAGCATTAAAATTTTATTAATAAACTTTATTATTTAATTTATATTTGTATTGCACAAGCGTTGAATTTTATTTGAGATTGGAACTGAATTGAATAAAAATTTACTTGGATATTATCCATCGTCTAGTAAATATAAAACGTAAAACGACGTTTCGGAGATGGGACTCTATCTCCGTCTTCAGGTTCCTACACAGTTGGGCCCACTAGATAGAGCCAATCCCTATCTCCGGATGGATAATATTCAAGTAGATTTTTATTCAATTGGCTCTTCACCATCGTCAAGAAGTTTTAGATTTGGAACTGAATTGTTTAAACATGTACACTGCTATCCCCGTCTTTCACGTAAAAGTTGTTTAAGTAATATTTAAATTTTAATGTACTTAAACTTTATGAAATTTATCTCGTGAAAGTAATTACTGTTCCTAAAGTGAAAGAAAGTTGTAGTCTCAGTTATCAAGAAGATTTTTGACATCATTATGTGTGAGTATTGGACGTCGCTGTCTTCTGAGAAGTTGTACATTGACCAATTGATCAGAGGAGAGTACTGATTCCAGCATCAGGGTGATGAACACAGCTATTTTTACTGTCGAAATTTATTGCAAGTATATAACGTTTTGTCATACTTTGACCATGTTCCCATGTCCGACCATATGACAACTTTCTCCTTGCAGGTACATATTAAGCCTGTACGTAAGAATAGCGCAATATATTTCACTCATTTTGACATGATAAATTAATGTATATACGAAAGTTTTAATGTGAAACTTTAAGGAATGAATTGATTTTTTTTCCACTTCCGATGCATTTTTTAAGAAACTACACTTATCCAGAATCGTGTTTCTTTTAACACGTCATGATTATCAAGAGAATTTTGTACTCGTTTGCCTTATTGAATTCAGACAACTAATGCTGTAATTTAAAACACTGTGTTCGATGTGGAAGTTAAAACTTCTAAATACCGCGTTTATTTCTTGGTTTTACCAAATCCTTTAGCGGCTTTAAACGTTATTGGAAATACTTAGCTCGTTGGTGGAGTGTGGAAGGAATTTTGCGTTTCTAACAGAAGATTGCACGATATCGAATTTCGAAACTTGGTTAAAGTTAAAAGTTCATGAAAATGTTTTCTAAAGCTATGAACCTACAAATTATGGGATTTATGTTGTGGCATAATATTCTAAAATTTAGTAAATCACCAATAGTCTCTTATTGTATATTTTTCTTATTAGATGGTTGCGGTAATCGTAATTTTCATTGAATTTTATTCCTAGGGTAAACTTAAAAGTTAGAAAGCAATTAATAAGAATCAATAATTATTACAAAAACGAAAAGTAGTTTCAATTTAGTACTGTTAGACTGATTATAATTTATAAAAAGATGTGCAGAATATTTTCTTGTGGAACCTGTTCTTGTGAACTTCTTCCAATGCTGTCTTTCAAATACAGCAGAGGGCCGGGAGGTTTGAAGAGTTTCCTTTCCGCCATACCCGAGGGAAATTATAAAAATTTCGCAGCAGAAGACAATCTCACGAGTTCCGGTATTACAGATGTCACACACATACACAAAAATAGAAAAACTTAGGTTTAAAACGGAAGTTGAGAAGAAGCTAGGGCTAATGCATCAGCTGTTCCTCTTGTTTAATTGTTTACCGGAGACTTTACGACTTCGTAAATGGAAATTGATGTGTTTCTTCACAAGAGGTGTGCTCAGCATTAGAATGTTTCCGGAACACGTCGTAAGATCGGTATACAGCAGACTAACATTTCATCCTGCATAAAATGCAAGTTCTGGTATTTTTCCTCTACCATAAATTGGGATATTGCAAAGTTTCCCGAAACAGTGAGGCAAATATACTTATAATAGGCAGCATCTATACATTTTGCTGCTAGGAGAAACAGATACAGATACTGATACTATAATGTCAAGGCCGACATATTTGATAAACGGGTGTAATACTGTGCTATAATCTTTGTGTTCTTGTGCTCGAGTAAGTTTGAATGTTTTAATTGAACTCTGTTGAGTTGTGAAGGGTCACATAGATAGAAGTATAATATTGAAATATATCTTAAAGAAATGTGGATTGATTCATCTGTCTTAAGGCTGGGTCCTGCAACGGGCTATTTTGAACACGGGCTATAAAATACGCAGCTGCATTGAAATAGTCATTTCATAAGCATTACCTAAGTAACGCATACTTACCAACTGAAGTACAATTGAAGAAACCTGAAGATACGAGACAATCATTACATCGTACTGGTGTGTTCTGAGGTTGTGGGTAAACTGCAGTCCGAAAACAGATGAACAACGTGGACATTTTGCTTGTGAAGGGCTTTGTTTTATTACTGTGACTCAATAACCGTTAATCGTCTGTTTAATATCGTGTAGGGATGTATTGGTATGAGTGTTATCCTTATAAAATTTAATTAAAGGCACTAAAAATAATATGATTTTATTGTATTATATGCTGACAGTCAAACGAACACGAATTAACACACCAATTTGTTTATACTTCTCCTTTAGAAACCAAAAGTGGACATATATTTTATCTGGTTTATAAGACCGAATGAAAAATGTTTGGAACTTTAATTAGTATAACGTTGGATTTACTGTGTATTTCTTCCTCGAATGCTATGACGAGCATCAGTATAGTAAGTATTGCTTTCACAGATTTATGTGGCAGCTGTACGCGCTAATCCTTTGAAGCACATTCCTAATTCTGATGTATGAAACTTGTGGTTGACGCTAAGTAGATGAATTATGAACGATGAGAACTTTGAAGAAACGACGCTGCCTTTGCAAATTGTATTGTCTCAAAGCTGTCGCTAATATTTTGTCATGGGTGAAGCTAACTCGGATTATCTCACAACACTTCAGACCACGGTTTCCAGCTGGTTATTTCAGTTCGAAACGACAACAGTGTGTTCAAACAATTATTGCAACACCCCGTTTTATGTAGACCTACATTTTGGTGTATGTAAATATAGACTACATACGTATTAATTTGCTAAAAATTTTATAAATATGGTACTATGCTTACGCGCTGAACTTTGTAATAAAATGATATTGAAAAGGAGGATTAAATAATATTGAAGATAATAAGATGTAATGTAAATAAAGTTCCGTATACAAATATCAGTGCTAAAATCGAAATTAACTTACGTGTATAATTCTAGTTATTATTTAAATATATAAGGTTTTGTAAGCACTTTTGGCTCACAGCTAATTCGTTAATCTGAATGTTCAAAACAGAACGACAGAATTTATACAGTTAAAACAATTGTATGAAAATGCGTAGAATTTAGTGGCAAACTCGTAAGAACAAATCCAAAATCAGATCACGAATTGTAGCTATGAATCAGTACCCCGAGAATTGTGTATTATAGACGATTCCGACACCGAAGTGTTTATTGGTTAATTTACAAGGTAAAACAATGCTTTCAGCAATACCATCCTTGTAGTGTCAATATGGAATTATATGTGTATTGATTCACTGATGATATAAATCCAGTTACATTATTCCGAGTTCAAAAGTGATTTTAGCAATGTGCAGTTAATACGATTCTGATGTAACTCACAAGGGCACCTCTGAGGAAGGAATGAGTCAGCATGGGGTTGGTTAGTGGTTGTAGTGGTTGAACACAGCACATCTTAATGGAAACCATTGACGCTTCTCTCAGTTATTAAAAAGATAGACAGAAATATCTGACAACATTCTGATTGAATAATTTAGACTGGTTCAGGCACAGTGTTTGCACCTAGCATGCTTGGTTCCAAAATAGCTACTCTAGTGTGTTCTGTGTACCTCTGACATTTCTGTGCTGATCTCTGCTATGTAGTCCTAGAAATCCTTACTAACCTCTGCTTTCCATACATAAACGTAATTAAAATATTTAATAGTATTTTCTTGGCAGGGGGTTGCTGTGTACAAAATAGAAGGACGTGCTCCGGTTATATCTGCTTCTGCTACGTGCTACAGTATCCATAACGGTTCCCCTTTAAATTATCCAGTAACGTTGGCTTTAAACCAATGCAACTTTGGAGCATTCGCGGCACTCAAAACCATCAAATAAATTACACAATCATATTCATGGAGAAGTAAAACATTTTACGTCATCCATGCGCAATATTTCACGTTTTAGCCCAGTTTTGTACTTCATTATTTACGTGGCAGAAGTGCTAAGCATGGTTATGTCTCCGAGCACGTGGTCGGGTATCGCTGCTTCCAGTATTCATGCACCGCATAGTCGTAGGCAGTGCGAACGTGAATGCGAATGGCCCATTTAACCGACGTACATTTCAAACCTCGGTATAATATGGTGACATCAATCTGCCTACCGCCTCTCTTCCCATAAATTGGCTGCACTGCAGGAATTTAACCTTAGGTTACAGTAAAGCGTAGAGGTTGTGTCAATTCGATTTTCGGAAATTTCTTCCAAAAACAGTTGATTGAATTAGTGTGATTGGCCTGAGGGAGTTTTGCACTGCAGTTCTCCTGTTAATGTGATTTAGATTAGTCCATTGTATGGGGACGATCAAACATGTCTTCAAGAGAATCGGGTAGCACAACTGTTACCAGAACGTCGCCAAAATACTTACGATGTTCTCCTGCAAGAAATTTTGAAACAGTTTTGTTGTCAATGATGTTGATGACGTTGAAGACCTTAAAGGAGACCATGCATGCTTCCTTGTTCTGCTTACGCTATGAAATTTATCCTTCATATGTCTTAAGTGTAAGTTCAACCTGGCTCACTGTGGTACCTAGCATCTGATGTCAAGCGTATCCGTCATGGATTTCAACTCAAGGCCAATGATTATATGCGGTGTTACGAATGTTCAATATCTCCAGAATTATCATAACAAAATGTTCGATTTAGGAATATTAGTGTTCTTATGTTACCTTCGCTGTAAAAATAATGATATTCGAGGCTCATACGGTTGTGATGATGTACATGTCGGTCTTCTTGGAATTATTTCCGCATGGAATTTTAAGTAGATACCAAAGATTCGCAGGAATATACAGAATCCTTCTTCAGATTTTGGGGTGCGTTACTGAAGTAATGTAGCTTTGTGATGTTTCGTTTTCCTATGTCTTCGTCTTGGCTCATCTGATCTGATCTGAGCTGAGCTTGTTTTGTGAACTGACTCGGCGAGACACATAACATTGCGAGGTATGGCGCGGATTGTTTAGACTTCTTGCGTATCCGTGTGATCTCGCTTGCCTTCCTTCGCGACACTCCAGTAGGGATGTACACGCCAAGTCGTTGTGTTCTGTGGTGTCAAAAGGCTCGTCGCCTCTGTACTTCGAATGTTGTATATGCGTGGTGCTTTGGGCGTCGTAACGCTCGACGTCACGAATCTCTCTAGCTGTCTCGTTACTTGACTTCGAGTGCCATCGCTCGATTTTCGGAGATGCGAGTGTCGCCGTCGATTTGCTGAGAATTTCTCATGGCGTCACATATTTTCTTGAGTCAGCCTAGGGTTCTGAGGTGCCGCGTGGTGATCGGTGTCACGTCCTCTGTGCGATGCGAAACTTGCTTTGCAGCGGCTTGATACCTCAGCACCGAAGACTGAGGATGTTATTCCGAAACTGGTTTGTACCTGAAAGTCTACACTCAACGTCGTTGTACAGCGTTCGATTTTGTTTGTATTAAAATTCTGTGCTTTATCTCCACTTTTGGCAAACCCTTTGTCTTGTTTATAGTAGGCGAGTACTGCCCGCTGTGTTCCATACCGGTATAACAATAGGGTTACAGTCACGGCGTTAAGAAATTCTGAAATTAAGCTATTAAATTTGTTATTGAGTGTAGCAGATTTAACAGGAAACCTCAAAGAATATATTTATTTGATTTCTTCTAGAAGCGACGAAGATAGGCCGTCGAACATTTACTTAGCAACCAGTGTAAAACTAATGGGCTTAAACTACTTTGTAAATGGCTGCAGTGCACAATAATAATACAGACTCAAGAATAATTTAATATAGGTTACATTAAAATTTTGGTACTAATTTTTTACTCATACTGTACACAGTTATTATAACGTCATATGTGTGTGTCCATAACTAAATCTAAACAAGAACTTGATTATTTAATGGAAAACGTGGGACGATGTAAGAATGTAATTATTTCGATATTTGTCTTACACCTTATATTCATAACATATTAAGAAACAATAAACATGGACATTTTCGAGTTTCGGTGATTAGTAATTTATTTGGTGGCGTAATGAGAAGGGTAGCTGGAAGACAGGAAACTGAAGACATTCTCTATACTGTGGCTTCGCCACATCTCGTAACCACATGGTGGTATATACACGGCAGACTGCCATTCAAGCTGGGAGTTATGCCATGTAATTTTCAATTCAGCTACAAGACGTGAAGAGAAACTAAGTAGGCATGTCTTCAACGAGGAAGTAATAACAAAGACTAAGGAAACGAGGACCCAAATGCAAACATTCGTTAGCGTCTAAGGAATTAACTGCATGGCAAATTTTATTTCTCGTCTTTGTCTGCTATTCGCTAACCCAAGACTTAGCTGTAAGGCGGGTAGCGGAGTCTGCGTAAGGAATGATTGTTCCTTCTAAGAGGCTCTTATTTTGATGCCCCTCTTTGATTCTATTCTAAGCCGGACAAAAGGAGCCTGAAGATAGGAAGGACGAGGGAAAAGAGGAAAATAAAAGACTGGAATGGATGAAAGATCTTCGTCGCACCTTACTCTTCTTGACTGTTTCTGTGTTATGATAAAATGTCTTCGAATTTCGGTACCTACGAAGAAGACTCGAAGAAAATTGAACTTCCCATCCTGTAGTTATTACAAATATCTAGTTAAGAATAAGACAGATATGTTTAGTATAAAGAGAGGTTAATTACGAGTCGCTTCGGGTTGCATGTCACACAGGCGTAGGCTATATAGATGTATTTTGTTGTGTTTTCTATTGCAGTTAACAGAAATAATACAGTTCTTTGTTTTATTTTGTAAGAGTTTATTTATTTACGAATTTATATTCTGGCTCTGAAATCCGAGTTAATGGGAACTGACCTTAGCTTCATCTGCAGTAAGAAACTAGTGTCTTTGTTTGCCCATGCCTGCAGAAAGTAACCGATTTTTCTGTCTCTGTGAGTTGCGCTGCGACTGCAAAAGCAGCAGCTGAATGTTTTACAACACCAGAGCATTTCCAACCACAAAACACGTAAGGGACGCATTCCAGCTGGATGCGATGTACTACTCAAGAATTGTGTTGTACGGTAGACAGTCGGAAAGACACGAAGACGTAAATGGTTCCCAGAGTTCTCTTCTTGATTTGTAATCGATAAACCTAACGGATTGACTTGACGCACCACCAACACGGGTCTTTTTCCATTCTTCCCTTTTTATTTTCACTCTTGTATGTTTTCACAGCGTCAGTACCTCTAAGAGCATAAAAAAGAGACAGTGAAATTTCTTACTCACCTCGCCGGACTTATCTCCTTCAGTTCGATAGGCCACGTCTTTCCCTTAAAGTGTATATTTTATAGACTGAAGAAAAGATGTTTCCCTGTTGTACTTCCGGAAAGAAAACACGTGAATTTGTTTTCACTCCACGCTATGTACGGAAACACGAAAAGGATATTGATCTTGGTCTAATAAAGTGGACTCACAACCTCTCAGTTTCACATAAATTTCTTTTTTGTTATGTGAGTTTTCAATAAAATGGCGTGGGTAATGTCCCTGTTCTTCCGATACGTGAGTCTTGCTGTATACAGGGGAAGTCTAACTTATGGGAATTCTTTCTGGGTTCTTATGCGTTGTAGTAATGGAACAGGTTCTGGAAGTTTCGGAAGAACAAACTATCTTTATTTCAGTGTAACAGTGCTAAGAATGGAGGAGAAATGGTTTATAAGGACACAGTACGAAGTGACTGGACTGCCTGGGAAAAAGAAGGCCTCTGTTAGGGGCAGGAGGAAGACAAAACAAAAGGATGAGATGCCAAGAGGAAGCGAAGAAACCCTTATTAATGTCCTGTGTCGAGGGCTGGTGTCTTTATCGTCTGAGTTAACAGTATGCTCCTCCGAAACGTAAAAAACAGTTCTAACTGCTGATGGGCGCTGAAGGAGAGAACGAAGAACATGAAGATTTCTGTTTTCTGGATGTTGCTGCTTTCGTCATCAGGGCGATAAATTCATCGTCCTGATGACGGAGGCAGTATGCTCTCTGAAACGTTGGTTAACATCTACCAGACTACACAGCGCAACAACCCAGAAGACAGAAATCTTCATACTCACCGCCCTGATGACGGAGGCAGTATGCTCTCTGAAACGTTGGTTAACATCTACCAGACTACACAGCGCAACAACCCAGAAGACAGAAATCTTCATACTCATCGCCCTGATGACGGAGGCAGTATGACCTCTGGAACGTTGGTTAACATCTACCAGACTACACAGCGCAACAACCCAGAAGACAGAAATCTTCATACTCTGATGACGGAGGCAGTATGACCTCTGAAACGTTGGTAAACATCGACCAGACTACACAGCGCAACAACCCAGAAGACAGAAATCTTCATACTCCATCGCCCTGATGACGGAGGCAGTATGCTCTCTGAAACGTTGGTTAACATCTACCAGACTACACAGCGCAACAACCCAGAAGACAGAAATCTTCATACTCACCGCCCTGATGACGGAGGCAGTATGCTCTCTGAAACGTTGGTTAACATCTACCAGACTACACAGCGCAACAACCCAGAAGACAGAAATCTTCATACTCACCGCCCTGATGACGGAGGCAGTATGCTCTCTGAAACGTTGGTTAACATCTACCAGACTACACAGCGCAACAACCCAGAAGACAGAAATCTTCATACTCACCGCCCTGATGACGGAGGCAGTATGCTCTCTGAAACGTTGGTTAACATCTACCAGACTACACAGCGCAACAACCCAGAAGACAGAAATCTTCATACTCACCGCCCTGATGACGGAGGCAGTATGCTCTCTGAAACGTTGGTTAACATCTACCAGACTACACAGCGCAACAACCCAGAAGACAGAAATCTTCATACTCACCGCCCTGATGACGGAGGCAGTATGCTCTCTGAAACGTTGGTTAACATCTACCAGACTACACAGCGCAACAACCCAGAAGACAGAAATCTTCATACTCACCGCCCTGATGACGGAGGCAGTATGCTCTCTGAAACGTTGGTTAACATCTACCAGACTACACAGCGCAACAACCCAGAAGACAGAAATCTTCATACTCCATCGCCCTGATGACGGAGGCAGTATGACCTCTGAAACGTTGGTAAACATCGACCAGACTACACAGCGCAACAACCCAGAAGACAGAAATCTTCATACTCTGATGACGGAGGCAGTATGACCTCTGAAACGTTGGTAAACATCGACCAGACTACACAGCGCAACAACCCAGAAGACAGAAATCTTCATACTCCATCGCCCTGATGACGGAGGCAGTATGCTCTCTGAAACGTTGGTTAACATCTACCAGACTACACAGCGCAACAACCCAGAAGACAGAAATCTTCATACTCATCGCCCTGATGATGGAGGCAGTATGACCTCTGAAACGTTGGTTAACATCTACCAGACTACACAGCGCAAGAACCCAGAAGACAGAAATCTTCATACTCATCGTCCTGATGACGGAGGCAGTATGCCCTCTGAAACGTTGGTTAACATCTACCAGACTACACAGCGCAACAACCCAGAAGACAGAAATCTTCATACTCATCGCCCTGATGATGGAGGCAGTATGCCCTCTGAAACGTTGGTTAACATCTACCAGACTACACAGCGCAAGAACCCAGAAGACAGAAATCTTCATACTCATCGCCTTGATGATGGAGACAGTATGACCTCTGAAACGTCGGTTAACATCGACCAGACTACACAGCGCAACAACCCAGAAGACAGAAATCTTCATACTCACCGCTGTGAAAACCTGAAATCTTACAAAGAAGAACATGTTTTCTGAATTATCACCTAATGTGACACAGAAAAATCGGCCCGTATATATTCCTATGTGTTTAATGAATGTGAGAATACAGAATTTTATTATACTTAATAATAATCACACAGGATCCGTGATATGTTATTTTTTCGCTATTTTGAACTAACAAGAGCTTATAAGTAAAGTTGGTTGTTTGTCCCTTAGAAGACGGGCAGGAACCTGTAGAGGTCAGTTAAAGAATCGACGTCACTCTATATATTATAAGTATAATGCTCCATTTGATATAAGTTTAGAAAATATTTTTATATAGTTTTATATTATTTTAAAACGATATTATTTTCCTGTTTTGTGCGCTGCTGCGAAAGTGTTAGGTCAGATGTGTTAGTAATTAGGGCGTGAAGAAATTTATTATTGAAATCTTTCAGTCATCAAATGTACTGTAGAAACTTCAAATGCACGCTGCCAAGGTTAGAATTGTGTGTGCTGCTCTGATTTCACATGCAGATGTAGCAGATGTAACTAACTCCATGTAGCGTCAGCACTATACCCCTTTCCCCACCCAACCGGTAAATTGTGCACGAAAACTGTGTTGGTTATGTGTAACGGCTTGGATTATTCCAGACCTTCACATTTAGGGTTTTCATGTTGAAACGTCACTACCTGATACCGCCACGTTTAACGGTGTCATGTTTGACTAATTCCAGGCTTTTTGTGTACTAGAATTGTATTATATTTCAGGGATTGTAATACACAGCACATTCTGTTTGGAAAGTGAAGAGTTTAAAAAGCACCTTATTGATAAAAATAGAAGTTACACTGATGTAATATTATATTAAAAACGCAAGGTAATGATAAAGGAACTGGAAGGAAATTGTGATTATGGCCTGAGGACAAAAGAAGAAAAAAAAAGAGAAAAAAGGAAGTACATGTCGACGATAAGACTCAAAAATATGTAAAGTACGGGAGATAACCTTACTTATGGTTGTTGTGCATAGTGATAATTGCCTAAATGACCATTTAAATATTAATGGATCTTTTCTTTTGTTTTCCTGTTTCTTTATTTATAATAAAAAGTAGAATTCATTAATAAAATAATAACACAATTTATTAAAACGTATTGAATTTCTGATACAGAGGTTACAATTGTTATCAATATATAACAATTATGGGAGCATTATATGAGCAATTATGTAGGTATGAAAACATACAAATTATGTGTAAAGGAGTTGTGAGGGAAAGTAGTTTAGTTAATTTAATATATTCGCTGCAGCTGTTGTTTTTAAGTTATTTATATAATTTGAACTCAAGTAATATTATTATTTTAATTTACTAGGAAATTGGACTTCAAGAATGACGGTAAAATCTAAAATTGTACTTAAGAACATACTATT
Source organism: Zootermopsis nevadensis (assembly GCF_977971745.1). NCBI lineage: Eukaryota > Metazoa > Arthropoda > Insecta > Blattodea > Termopsidae > Zootermopsis > Zootermopsis nevadensis. The sequence goes on from NW_028259156.1 coordinate 12,706,619, forward strand.
GTAAAATCTAACAAAGCAATATATAAAAATTCAAATAATTATTTATTTTTGCTTATTAGTATTTTATTTGCTAGTTTATTCGTGTATTCCACTGTGAGAGGGTTAATAATGAATATGTCTGCTGCATGTAGTTAGTTTCATTAAATCATCACGTTTCCTGCAAAAGTAATAAATAATTATATATTTGAAGGTGGAAAATCCTTACACTTTAAGTTTAAAATGTAAAGTTAGAAGCTTACAGTGTCAATTAAAATATAATGTAAAAGATGACTGTCTTCTGGGTTGTTGTGATGCATAGTCTGGTAGAAGTTTACCGACGTTTCAGAGATACTTACTGCCTCTATCGTCAGGTCGATGAGCCATCTTTATGCCCGCCGCCGTGAGGACCTGAAATCTTACAACATACAGAATCTCCGCTTTGTTTAATAACACCAAGAAAGTCTACGTCACAACTTTCCGAGCCTATTATATGGAGAAATGATTTTATCAGTGGGTCATTGCAGGTCATAAATACCTGCTAAGGAAGATAAATCGTGGTGTGCAGGAACAGCGAATAAGCTGCTATACATCAACACACGCTCTGGGTGTTCCGCACCATAACGTTCTATTAATGAGTGAAATCCCCGGCTCTGGGACTAGCGTCCGCTTCAGTTGCTAAAATGGTTGGGTTGTGAAATTCTAGGGCTTTACTACGTCACATGCCTTGTAGTTTTACTTAACTGTGTGTATGTGTCCTTGCCATTGTCAGAAGATTGAGTCTGTGAAAGTAAATTATTATAATATGATAAACATTTTCAATTCACAAAATACTTTTATTTGAACCAAGATCATGTTGAAAATTGCATCTGATCTGAAATGCATTTCTCAACTCCGGTAATCAGATGATTTATTGGAATTATAGAAAAATATTTTGCGTTTCAAGATAACAGTGTATCTTTAGAAGATAGATAGGGATCCATGGAAATACCATGCGAGTCTTAAATATATCGAAAAATAAGTAACAGGAAGCCATGTAGCAAAGTTAGAGCAGAAGTTCATAAATTTGCATTTGTTTATTTTGTTGAGACGGACATCCAATTAGGCTCTTACAAAAATCAAGCATTTGTTGATATAAATATAATTGTAATTGTAAAATTCTGGTAGTTAATGTTGTTGTCCTGAAATGTTTGTTCAATGATGGATCCCCCCAAAAGTTGTATACTCATGGTTAATATTCCACATTATTATGCCTTCGAAAAAACAGTTATGTTGTATCACCCTTTCAAATATGCGGCAAGAATGCGACGACGCGAAACCGTTATTTAGCCCGTCAATTTAACGGCAATATGAGAATTTTCGAATATGACATGTAAAACTTGTAACTGCATAAATCATTGTTATATCCACAAATAAAACACCAGCCGTCTTTTTTCTCAAAATTAAAAATGATATGCATGGCAATGTTGTGACATTTTGACTTTGTGTGTAACAGATTTGAGGTATCAAAGTTTATATTACCAGAAATTATTCACACTGATTCTATTATTTTTACTATTCTGCAAGGGTATGAATATGTAGAAGCTACTTTTACAGTTCCGGACTCAATTTATGATTCTTTTTCTTTCTTACCACCAACTGGCATTTCTTGAATTCCTTAAAAATTCAACGTTTAAACTTCCACATCCGAGAAAGAATCACTGAATCCATCCACTTGACATATGCCTTCGGCTCCAGGTGGAACTTCTGATCGCTTTCATACATGTGCAGATAGACCTTTCATCTGTGGACATAAAACAGGGATATTTGAAGCACTTTGTAAACTCCCCATATACGATCTTAATCACCTGTTTATCAGTCTATAATGTGTGTTGTGTTGTCTGCTTGGTTGAAGGCATTTAAAATGGTAGTAGTTACATGTCATTCGTCTCAGATTATGTTGTGTTCAGGAACGAATTGAAACCCATTAATATTTTCACATACGTAAATACATTGTAGCGTACGGGTAAAAAGGAAGGCATTTTTTATGATTTACATTTTGACAGTTTAACAGAATAGACTTGAAGCCAATTGAAGTATCGAGAAACATGTGTATTCCATCAGAACCACCACTCCATGTCAATATGAGCGTATCGAGTAATAGTTCCGTAGGTGTCTGTAAAGTAAAAATAGAATTTGAACATTAAGACAAGTTCTCTAAATAATAAACAAAATGTAGAACATACAGTCCATTATGTGTACACTACGTCGTCTTAAAATCGAATTCTTTTCTGTACCCATTCTGTTATATGGACCTTACAAGAAAGAGTAAACCTGCCCTAATGATTCCTCCTCAAACATCATTTCACTGAATGTCTGACTTTACGATGATTGATGGGAATTATTAGCTGGAAATATCATGAAACGACGAGCAAATACTTGTTTGTCTTATTTGAAGAAGCAAACAGCGTATCGCAGTATACGAATGATCAAAGAACCTTTGCTCTGGTTTCGTACAGAATATTTCTGAAGTTAGACTCCAATTAAAATTTGTATTAAAAATAAGAACCAACAAATTTTTGACTAGAATAAAGGCGAAACAATAAAAGTCTCAGAACGATACAACAACTCTTGATTATTGTTTCAGTATTTACTACATGTTTCGACTTTAGTTGGTTTTCTAAGTGTTCGAAACTAATAGATGTGACTGCTAATTTGAATGCAAATTTTCTGTTGTTGATTTACTAGGTCATGGACTATGTCTTAAACAGTTTGTCTATTCTAGTAGAGTGGACAAAGTAGGTGTAGTTACAGGTGGAAAGCTGTAGCTGAACAAATATTTGCAACAAGGAATTTCTATTAAGGGATAACTGAACTTAATATTGCGTCGAAGTAGTGAGCTAAGACTTAGCAGATTGCCTGTTAGTTCCTCTTATTATGTTGCCGATATTTTAAATTGAATTTCCGCCAACAGAAAATATAAACTTACGATCTCCTGTAAAAGTAATTTCTTATTTAAAAATGTTAGGTCCACGTTATGTGATGTCAAATTTGGAAACAAGTAACGGATTTATAGGGTAATTTATGTTAATTTAATTATTATCGAAAAAGCTGACAAAATAATAAAACACATTTAGACGTAAATGGCCAAATTAAAACGTTGGGTAGACTGTACTGATCACGGTGTTTTGAGATTTTACTATTTAAGTCATCTTCTGGATAGTTACTTGCCAGTATAGACTGTGGTCTTACGTGTCTTCTAACTTTACAAGGAATCTAAAATTAAGAAATTTTAAGTATCTATTGACATGGAGAAAAGCCACTTTTGGGGAATTTATTATCGCTCTCACATGGTCAAGGAATTTCCTCCTTCAATAGAACTCATTGGTATTACCGAGTCATAAATAACAAAACGGGATGCTAGGTAGAAGGTAAAATTAAGAACAAGGATTGATTCATAATGTCTGCAGTTACTATTGCTTACACTTCCTGCTAATTTCAATGTATCCGCTGAAGTATTTAAAGGTAAATGGGCAGCATAAGTTTGTCCCAGAAATTATAATATAGATGTTCTTTATTTGTGAGCAAAATTCCAACCAGTGACTTGAACACGGTAGTAGAAATAACTCCTGGAATTATCAACATTGTGCTCCTATGCATCTACAGGAACGGAAACTATCGAATATAACCCTAGTTCAATTTACTGAAAATTGTCGTGAAGGAAAGATAAAAAATTGTTCTCCTTTTAATACAAGCCTTGTTTTCCAGCAGGAATTGTGGATGGTTTGGAGATTACATCGGCAACCACAGTTCTGCCCCTCGTCATAAAGAACGGCACTGTAAGCAACGTGGTTTTAGACTGTGACTACGTCTTGAATGCCGACGACTACGCGTCTAACAGAAAGAATCCAGGGGCTCTCGTTGTGAAATGGTTCTTCAACAACCACCCGACGCCAGTGTACCAATGGATACACTCGAAGAAACCGCAAGGACTGGGCATTCTGAACGGCAAGCTGAATCTCGAGTACCGAATCTCGGACGACAACGCGACCATGTACCGCGCACTGCAGATCATCAATCCCACGACCGAACTCTCTGGCGAATACAAGTGCACTGTGTCTACCTTTAACGACGAGAGATCGCAGACAAGAAAAATGATTGTATACGGTAAGTCTCGTCCCTTGACCAAGATTCTCTTGGAATAATTTACTTCTTATCAAGAACTCATCAATTTTCATGTTTGGATCACCTAGTTTAACATGCATACTCAGTGTTACGTTTCTAGATTGATATTTCGACACAAAATGACCCTAATATGTAGGCTGGAGATTAACATCAACGGAATTAATTTTGCAAAATAATTATGGTCTTACCTTCTTACAAGAGGATAAAGGAAAGCTTCTCCGGAAGGAACTCATAAGGAGTAGAGTAAGTGTAGTTCCTACTCGTTTCAACTTTGACACTAAAAGTGGGCGGTCAACGTTAACCCCGACAGCTTATGACACTTGATGAAGGAACCTCCTGTAAACATTAGGGAGGAAAATGGGAAGCCCCACAGTCGTGAAAGTCTTATGCAATGTAGTTCGTACGCAGGGTAAACTATAGACTTTAAATAATTTTACAAAAATGGCCTACCTATTAAATGCTTGTTATTGTGTTCTTTAATACGCTGTTGAAAATCGTTAAATAGCTTTTTACCTTCGGCTTAAACTTATATATTTACTTACGCATGAAAACTATTGTAACATAGTGCACAGACAGAGAATACTTTTAATTGTCCCGAGTTAAATATTTGTAATATTAAATTATTTCAAACAAAAGCCGTAAATCTGCATAATTTCCGTATTTTATATTAACGAAATATTTTTGTGCTGTGTTCCTGTCTTCAGAGGATGAATGAACTTCAATTTGAACTCCATATGGAGTAGGCGTTGTATAGGATCAGCATAAATGAAAATTAAATTTGTCCATCAAATTTTAATTGAAATCTGTTGAGTAATTTCGTCGTATTTCTCTGTTTGCTTTCACTTTTTGCTGAACATGCAATTAGACAAATGTGCACCATAAACGTGTAATATAATTCATTCCTAAAGCGTCCTCTTTTTTTCCATTTATTATATTTTAGGCCTTAAAATTACGAAAAGAGGTAACCGAAAGCAAATAAGCAGAAAGTCCACATTTCCTTTTTCTATTAGCTATGGATGAAAGCTACCAGTTGTATCTTGCTGAAATTAAACAAATGTGTACTTTTTTCGTACTGCGAAGACTCTTGTCGATGATATAAAACCACTGGACACGGCCCTATTTTAGTGCTCCGGATTAGGGTGATAATCCAGCTACAGGTATTTGCTGAGTTTACTGTTTGCATTGAACAGGAACAGGACAGGAATGCAACGAATCACCTCCATAGGATATTTGCTATTCTGAATATGTAGAATTCCAGTTATCGTTAAGTATCCTTGTGTATGCGGGGAGAATGTTCAGAATTTTATATTCAATCAAACTGGAGTTAATTCATTGTAGTATTTTGCCTCTTGCATTCTAGTTTTATGATGGCCATTGAGGTCCTGTTACTAGGCACAGTGGAAACTATAAATTTCAGGCTTCTGTACACACTGTGCTAGAAACATCAAGCACTTTAAATGTTCTAAGTCCAAACAGGAAGTGGTGTAAGGGTGCAGCTGCTATTCTTGTATTTATCTGTATGTGGCATTTCTGTGACATCTATTAATTGCAATGATTTATGATAAAATACTATTAAGGAAGGACACCAATATGTCTGCCTAATTTTAAGAAAAAATGTTAATGACCATTCTGAGTCCCATGACGAATTCTGACGAAGAAGTCTAGCTAATGGCTATATTTTTGCTGAGTTGGCCGGATTCCCCTGTATCCAACTCGCTAGGATTGGGGACGGATGTGGAAGTCAAGATTATGTTTGTAAGTTGGAATGAAGTCGTCTCCATACTTTTTATTATTAAACGTGGTACGTTCCCATGCGTGAATCATCCATCATCACGAACACAGGGGTCATGATTTTTGGAAATCTCATGTAGCACGTGCAGTTACACTGCTAAATGACCATCATAAAATTAAAGTCTAACAGAAGGTTATGTGAAATATTATACCAAATAATATTTCTCTGCTTAGGGAATGCGTGTTGTCGTTTCCCTGAATAGTCGCATTGTGGTGTATATATATGTGAGCGTGGATAATTATGTCATCATCCCTTCACTTTTCATAATTAAAGTTCCATTGTAATAACACAAATTGCTATACGTTGTTCAAAACTAAGAGATTGTTTAAATTACGTATCGTATGATGTCCGGACAAAATATATACTCATTACTTTTCTTCCAGTCATTACCTAGTTACAATTTTTGTGCAGGCTGACATAAGTTCTGTAGGGATGTCTTGTGTTCATTTTGATTAGGTTGAGTTAGGAAAGGTTAAGACCTTCATATTTTGGTATCAATTTCCATTTGCTCTTAGTATAAATTCTATACGGAATTTTGAAACGTATTTAAATAAAATAGAAGTGCATAATTGTAATTAGTATTTGTACAAATACAACACAATTATCAGATCTTTAACTCACAATTTTAAACATAACTTCAACACTAGTCCCCTACTCCAACAGCTTGCGTGTCAGGAACACGGCTATCTCAGCGAATTATAGCGCTCAGTCCCGTGTTTCATCAGAATTCATCACGACATTCAGAAATGTGAAGGTAATTGACAATAGTTTAGGCGTTTCCTCAAATTAGACGGACATGTTGCTGTCCTTGCTTATTAGAAATATGAAAGGCAGAGAAAAGCTAAATATGGTTAATTACAATCAGATTACGAATGACTGGAATTATGACGTCAGCTGTACGTTTACATCACTTCCGGTTCGTATTTTGAAAATTTCAAGCGCTCTTTTTGTTGCACAGGTTGTACGTTATATTTTAAGACGAAAAGGAAATGTTGAAAACACTCCAAACCATTTTGTTTCATGTAGACCCGAAGGCACTGGTGTAACTGAAAATCACAGATATACTTCGTAGATTTTAAAAGGAAAGTAATTTATTTATTCATTTTCTTTTTTTGTAACATACATCATTTCCTATGGTTTCCTTTACCAAATGGGCAGCAGACTAATACAGTGATGTGTAGTTTGTGTAGAATATTCACATGAATTTAAGTTACGTTATGTGCCATGGCACGTGCGTTTTGATGCATACTGCCGTAGAATAAGGAAACACGTGGAAATGTTCCGTTATACTCTTTATGCTGTTTCTATATTATCATTCACAATAAGGCTCATATTTTATAGACCAGTGACCACTGTGCGTGATTTGAAAACAGAATCTTAGGGGATAACGTAACATCCCCTTTATTCTCCCTACCAAATTAGCCGTCTATATGCAGTCTTTCCGTCTTGCTTACAACAGCTCGCTGTGTTCTAAAACGTCCATGAGCGTTTTCGACAATGGCATTGCGATACAGAGCTCACGAGTGGTCTACAAGATTTCCTGTGAAGCTTCTTCGACGGTCGTTGAGACTCGTTCGTGCAGAAAACCATCCTTCACAAAACACTGTAAATCAGCCCGAAATTTTATGTGTACTTAAACTACTGTGCCGTAATTTGAAATGTAAGACCCAGCAGAGCAAAGACATCTGAGTGGAAAGTCGAAATTTCAAATCTAGCCTCCCTTAATGCTGTGCGTCATTTTAGGACAAAATGTATTTAGTGTGTGTTGAACCAGCGACGTATCATTCTTGTCTCATTACACACTCCCTTTCCAGAAATTTATAAATGATTATCATCGTACTTGTTCTTTTCTTCTCGGTTTCAAGAAAGGGAAGGGGATATCGAAAAAACGTTACAGAGCCATGATGATAAATTTCTTACCATTTCTTCTTTTATATTTCCTCTTCTGTTTGTAGTGTTTATCTACTACACCTTGCGGTAACATTTCTAAGGCAGGTCACATAAGAGAATAATAATTTTTCTCAGTATCGAAAAGTCAGCGTAGTGTAAACCATAAATAAAACACTGGCGGTAGTTTTTCACTGTCATTCGAAGAACGAAGAGTGAATTGCAGGAGGGGTATCTCCCCTCCGACACTCAATGAGATAATGTGCCTTAGCCTCGTCCCATTGGCTTCCGCTCGTATCTGTACCCACACATTCACATACCTGTACTTTAAATCTTTATACGGAGAAAGGTTAACATTTTATTTAATGTTGCATTTCCGCCAATCACACGGGAGTTACGACACTGATAAATACTCCATTACAGTCCAAGAAGAGTGAACAAATGGATACTTTACTTCCTGTATCGCGTAGAAGAAATTGCTAAGAAATGTCTGTTGGACAACGCAACATAAGCTTTCAAAGCATTGTTAGTATTGTACGTAATTTTGAGATTAAATAATATAAAATTTAATCTACGTTCTCTGCTTCGAAGGACTGAATTTTCTCCATCTTCAAGTGAAAATGGGGGAGACGTGGTCTTTTCCGATCTGGTGGTCGGTGGGTAAAGTCAAAAAGAAAGAAATTAAGAAATATGTCACCATCGCCAGAGACATTCATAGCCAAATGTCGCTGTTGCGTGGTTATCACGTATGCTTCATATTCAGCATCCCAGCTTTAAATAAATATAATGGGTGGAATATGTAGCATGCATGAAGACTGAGTCAGACAAACATTTTTAGTCTTAAAACCTGACGGGAAGAAATCATTTGGAAGAATGAGTGTAGAAGTGAGGATACTGTCGAGTAGGGGGCTCTTGCCAACAAAAAAAGCAATTTTCATGTATATTTTGGGTGCATTTGCATAAGAATGTCTGGACTAGCTGAATAGTTACTTACCAAGAAGATGTTTGTCTTCTTATTGCGTTACGAATACCACTAACACTGTGTTCTTCCTTTCAGTTCCCGAGAAGAGTTTGGTGTTGACGCATACCAAGCTGAGTGAACACGATGCTGTGAATATCACGTGTAAAGCTGAAGGCGTTTTTCCGGAGCCTCAGCTAGACATTAACAGCAAGGAACGGTAAGTCCGAATGTGTGAATCGATGTTTGTTCTTTGTAGTAATAATGCCACAAGACAGCTGTCAGGTCTGTGTATCAGGAAGCAGTCCTTAGGCTGGTTCTTCTGAAATCAGTGATGAACCTTTGGCTTTCATAAAAGACGAGGAAATTTATTGACTAACTAAGCGACTGGTATCTTCTCAAGAAGGACTTTTCTCCTTGGAATTAGTTATAATTATAACCAGAATATATGTAATTATACATTTAAAGTCATAGGAACATCATTAATTAATTAATCTCATATTCTGCTGTTTGTATTCAGAACCGACACACACGATATGCAGTTTAAAACGTTTCCAAGAGAAGGAGTTTTCGACGCCGTGGCTTCAGTAACAGTCAACGTCTCTGACCTTGAAGATTCGACTACGTTCGATTGCGAACTCAAGATACCCGAGACAAATTACACTGTCAAGAAATCAGTAATCCTCAGCCCGGGTGAGTACCACATCTATTTATTTATGGTTTGTTTAATTCCGCTGTCAGTTACTCGGCTATATAAAGTCGATTAATTGGATAATTAATAAAGGATCTTTTGAAAATTATATGGAAATGATCCATCGTGACTTAATTTTAGGCACTACTAACCTGGTATTTACCTGGAAGGTCTGTGGAATACCACAAAATATCTCTGTTACAATAGGTGATCTTCAGGCTAACATTTGACCTCGGGACCTTGCCGAATAGTGCTAACCACGCGGCCTTGACTTTCGGTAATTACGGAAACTGTGCAATTCTCTTCAAAGAGTGGCAATTTGAGAATTACCGTGTGTAGTGAGAGACTTAAAATGCGTCAATTAAGTGAAGTGAAACTGAAATATTAACGATTACTTACTTTATTTTTAATGAATCCAGAATCTGGTCGTTTTTAAAATTAGGATATTAAGTTCCTACCATTCTTTTTCTTAGTTTCCAACATACTGTAATGATGAAGTTCGCCTTTGTAATCTTTGTCCGGTGCAAGAAGTATTGCTCAGTGTCTTCAATAAATGGAAACAATGAGAGAAGTTTATTTGTTTAATTGTACGCTTTCTTGGCAGCACGGTCACGTACGTAGTTCTTAAAGTGCTCTAACTTCATGATTGCAAGTTCCAATCCCACTCGATAAAGTTGTGCTGTGCCATCTTACGTAGCTGAAGTACGTATCCTCACTTCCAAGGAGCCAAATGGCATGTCTGATTTTTCAGATTTGATTCTAAATCCAACCAAATCACAGATATTAACTCGTGAGGTCTGAATAATAATGTTTAATATTATTAAATAAAAGCTTTAGGTGTTTGCCGGACCTTAGTAGGCTTCTGATCTGTAATCTGAGCAAAGCACAACACAACTGATCTCACAGATTATGCACTGATTTCTCCTATGGACGTAGGATCAACAACCAGAAGCTGTTTTATAGAAGAGAGACCTCATTACACCAGTTTTATTTTATCATGCGACACAATTTTCGAACTTACACGAAACATTGGCGTACGCGACCAAGCCAAATACAAGGCAAAACTGCTTTGTCTGATGTTACAAACAGTTCGCCAACTTTTTATGTATTCCACTTTATTTAACTTCGTGTAACAAAACCAAGAGATCTATATGCTGTTTTATTAAGGAACATGAATTTGAATAACTCATCAGTGTCCTTATAATATTGGTTTCCGTTACGTATAAGTCTGATTTCCTTATATAAAAACTAACAATGCTTGCATAAAACAATTCCCAGAACCATTTTCTGAGCTGCAATTATTTCGTTAAAGAAGTGGCAGACTTTGTATTTCTCTGATGTGTGTTTTTCTTTACATACACAATAGTATTTAGGTCACAGACGTTTATATTATGCGATAATGAAACGAAAATTCTATACCTGCAGCCGGCCATATATTTGCTGTGTCATTATTAAACATCAACGGAATGCATGTTTTAGAAAACATTTCCGTATGAAAGAGGAACTTCAGATATCATCCACTCCAGCACATGGATTGTATGGGATTAGTGAAACTGCTGTGTGACGAAATTTCTAGTTTTGAAATCAAAGCAACCCTTTCATTGTTGTTTAACATAAAATTAATATTCTTGTGTTAAAACATTAGCAAGGTACCGTGTATTTATTATTCTTCGGAAGCTATAAATAATTTAACTTGGCTGTTGTGAGGTGGTGGGAGACATTTTACTGCGAGGTACAATCTTGTGTTCCGCTTGGAATACTTCGCTTGTTTGCAAGCCAAGCGTGATGATTGCTACAGTAAACAGACTGGTAGCACGCGTTCGTTCCACGGAAATAAGCAACAAGGTGAGGGGCCAGTGGGGGAGGGGTTCTTTTTAAATGTCGTGACCTCACGTCATGAGGTCGGTCAGTAGA